>NW_026921595.1:0-189573 GCF_032062105.1 Saccostrea cuccullata | reverse complement strand
TTTCATTGTTACATTGTAATTCAGCACCATCTTTTCTAGGTTTAACAAATAAATAAGAAATGGCGATTCATAATATCAGAGAGCATCCAATCGGAACATGAGGAAAACGTTTTATTTTCAGAAGTTGTTTTCCTTAACTATAAAGAGTGTGATACAAATTTTTAATGCATACTTATGGCACCTGATCCTGTCTCTGATGTTTTGCAGATATTTCTTCGTGCTGCGTCAGATTTGTACATTTTAAATTGATTGACCTCAAAAACTGTACAATTCCTTATCTCCCTATCACATTTAGAAAATATTGCTCTCTCTCTCTCTTTTATTAAATTATTGCACTTTCCTTCGCTATAAGATACAATTAATGTCTTAATAGCTTACAAGGAAAAAACACGAAAATACGATGCCGCGACTTAAAGAATTAAAATGCAGAAATCTTTCTCTCCACGACTGCTGATATGAGGCTGCCTAAAATAAGATTACACGCCTATAATATATTGTTTTTTGAACATGTTTATTTCTTGAACTTTAATAAAACACATAAAATAATAACAATAAGGTCAAAATGTATTTTCTATTCAGTAAAAATACAAAAGATGGAAAGGCTAGAGTACGCATAATCATAATTTTCAAACAAGTTGCTGATTCAAATTAGCCTTATTCACATATATATATATATATATATATATATATATATATATATATATATATATATATATATATATATATATATATATATATATATATATATATATATATAATATAAAGCACTAAAAATGACCAACGACACGAACAATAAAAATTGTCAAATTTTCGGGACGCCCTGTCCCTTCCTCAGGACAAAGAAAAAAGTTAAAAAGTCATAAGAACAAAGGAAAAAGAGAAACAAAAACAACTAGCACTACTACTAAACTACTAAACACTAGATATTTACATACTTAATTACATGATGAATTGGAAATTTTTAAGAACATTAATAAAGAAAGAAATCCGGACCGCTATGAAATGCGACCGGTCTATCGGGTATACTCGGGTGAAGTGCGATTTACATAATTGAACGAATTAATTATGCTAATTAATTACGACAATCAGTAAATCGTACATTGTTTCATTCTCTCAAAATGGTGTAAATTTACTTAATAAAGAATAATCAGAGAAAAATAATATAGCAGGGATATTTAAACATATGAATTATCATCAATTATAAATTTTGAAATATTTAAGGACTTATTACCGGGAAAAAATAATTAACAAAGGTGTAAGCAATACATAGTTATGAAAGTTGTTCGAGAGTTGGCGACGCAAATTAACTGAAGAGTTTACACTAAATTGAGAGAATAATCTTGTTTAGTATCATCAGGAATTGGGTCTAGTTTACGTTCATTCTGGTGAAGTCATTCACCAGACTGGACAACCCATTACCTAATGGGGGCTTTAAGACTTGCTCTGACAGAAGATGTCTTCTTTGTAAGCACAGCACTGACACAGACAGTTTTAACAGCCCTGTTACAGGCCGCAGCTACAAAATACTAGGAAATTTGTCCTGTCATACTGACAACTGCATTTATCTCATCAGTTGCAAAGTTTGCTCCAAACAGTATATTGGTGAAACAGGAGATCTCCGCAGGAGAGTCAATAACCACCGTTCGACCATTAGGACCAAAAAACTCAATGAACGCGTTGGGGAACATTTCAACCTTGAGGGTCACAAATGGGAGGACATGACAGTAGTGGTGATTGACCATAGCCCAAGATGGACAGATGCTCAGAGAAAAAGCAAAGAAAAATTCTGGATGCACAGATTGAAGTCATTCCGCCCTAATGGTATTAACAAACTGAATGACTTCACCAGAATGAACGTAAACTAGACCCAATTCCTGATGATACTAAACAAGATTATTCTCTCAATTTAGTGTAAACTCTTCAGTTAATTTGCGTCGCCAACTCTCGAACAACTTTCATAACTATGTATTGCTTACACCTTTGTTAATTATTTTTTCCCGGTAATAAGTCCTTAAATATTTCAAAATTTATAATTGATGATAATTCATATGTTTAAATATCCCTGCTATATTATTTTTCTCTGATTATTCTTTATTAAGTAAATTTACACCATTTTGAGAGAATGAAACAATGTACGATTTACTGATTGTCGTAATTAATTAGCATAATTAATTCGTTCAATTATGTAAATCGCACTTCACCCGAGTATACCCGATAGACCGGTCGCATTTCATAGCGGTCCGGATTTCTTTCTTTATTAGTGTTCTTAAAAATTTCCAATTCATCATGTAATTAAGTATGTAAATATCTAGTGTTTAGTAGTTTAGTAGTAGTGCTAGTTGTTTTTGTTTCTCTTTTTCCTTTGTTCTTATGACTTTTTAACTTTTTTCTTTGTCCTGAGGAAGGGACAGGGCATCCCAAAATTTGACAATTTTTATTGTTCGTGTCGTTGGTCATTTTTAGTGCTTTATATAAATTTCCATCCGTGACCTTGTATCTACTTGGTAGATCCGACATTTAGGATACACAGTGTTGTTGGTTTTTTAGTGCTTTTTATATATATATATATATATATATATATATATATATATATATATATATATATATATATATATATATATATATATATATATATATATATATATATATATATATATATATATATATATAATTGTTATCCCCTTTGATTTCTTAAAAAAAAGATTTGTCTCAACAAAATGCAATTAAAGTCATCTCACTGTTATGATGTAATGATGTAATGATTAATTTGTATTTTACACATTGGTACCTTTGATTTTGTTTTTGAAAACATAAAATGGTACATTGTACTACATTGTACTAGGTAAAACACTTGTGTAAAAGATATTGCAATTTTATTATAATACATGACATACCCGGTGCATGCCATTAACCCAAAATAAACACAAATAATTGCTCAATTGCAAAATATTTCAAGACCCAGAGACAAAAAAGTATACTTACATTTTATATACGTCGAAACAGGCATTTTACACGTAATACATGTAGGAGCTATGAGTGGATTAAACAAGTGTGCTTTTAAAGTGTCTCATATAATGTATTTTACATCTGACATCCTTGTCGCTGATTTTTTGCTAATTGCATTTTGAAAATAAAACTTCCCTTTTTTATCTGAAGTAGGTGTCTTAACGAAAACAAGTCTTATTTGAATGCACATGACTTTGCGCAGCTTTTTAAAAAAAATCGCAGTTTTTGTGCATCATTACATTTTCCAAGGTTTGTAATTGTAAAAATAAATTTATTATTAGCTGTAACGCCCATGGGTATGAATTGTACAATTAACAGGAAAAAGCGGTTAAAAGGCTCTAATGTCGTCACTGTTTTAAGATTTTGTAAACAATGCACGATACTGAAGTTGAGACACGACTCGCTTATACATGTACGCAGGTATTCAAAACGACCATGGATATTTTACTAAAAACTTTTAACAGAACATCAAAAGAAACATTCTAGCATTCAAAACATTATTTTTAAAAGGGGGTGGGGGTTGTAAACTAGTCCATAGCGATTAATTTTCGCGATCAAGTCTTCTTGAATCTGTTTGTGGAAAAAAAACTATAAAAATCTTCAATCATATATGGTCGCCCGCGTGGCGCAGTGGCTAGAGCGTCTGCTCTAGACTGCGAGTCAATCCTTACGTCGTGGGTTCGAATTCCAATGTGTAACGTGGACACCAGTCCATGAGACTGTATAAACCGAGGTCCAATGTCGCAGTAGATGCTGGCACGAAAAAGATCCCCTGCTCAATGGTCCTGCATTCCAGGCAAAGAACAAAATTTGCAGCCATCTTCCAGAAAGTTGTGGCGTCTCCATATGAGTAAAAAATTCTCGAAAGGGACGTTAAACAATATACAATCAATCAATCAAATATATAAGTAAATATGCAAATACACGTATGTACAAGTTGCTTTAAAGGATTAAGGTAGAAATTAACATCATAAGAAAAACCTATTGCCGGCAAAGCTGACAGGAGCGCAAACGTTTTCTCTCGAGTTGTCGATTTCATCTACTCTAGAATTATCATTGTTTGTGGGGTTCCAATGTTCGTGGATCACCCTTACCTACGAATTTACATCCTCACGAAAGTTTATTTTGTTAACATATTAATTCATTGAACTATTGTATTCACGTGTTACCCACAAATATAGATTCCCAAAAATTAAAGTGATTCCACAGTGTCATCCTTCAAATTACACAGAAAATTATACATTATCATACATATTTCCCATATCATATCTGATATCAGCCAATGGACCGAAGTTGTTAAAAAGGATATCATATGAATGTTTTGTTTCATGTTTTCTTTTCATTGCTACATTGTAATAATAATTTTAATCGCGCTGGTACAGACTTGTATATATCAAATTGATTGACCTCGAAAACTGTATTTTTTTTTATCTCCCTATCACATTAAGAAAATATTACACCCTCTTTTATTAAATTATTGCACTTTCCTTTGCCTTTACGATACAACTAAGTCGTCTCAATAGATTACAAGGAAAAAAAACACAAAAATACGATACCGCGACAAAAAGAATTATAATGCAGAAGGCTTTCTCTCCCCGATGGTCGATATCAGGCTTCCAAAAATACGGTTACAAGACCTATAATATTATGTTTTGAACATGTTTATTTCTTGAACTTTAATTCAAAAATATATATTAAAAAAATAACAATATCGGGAATATACAAAATGTACATGTACAATTCTTTAAAGTTGTACATGTACAGACAAAATAATCTTTAGCGACATAAAAACACGACAAATTATCACTATAAATATTTTAGGATACATTTTTGAATCAATTAAGCTTAACTGTCAGAAAAGAGATCAAAATATGTTTTCTATTCAGTAAAAAGACAAAATGAAGATGGGAAGGTTAAAATAAGCACAATTATAATGTTTCAAAGAAAGTTGCTGATTTATATTTAAATAAGCCATATTCACATATATAATTGTTATCCCCTTTCATTTCTTTAAAAAAAAAATTGCCTCAACATCATCACACTGTTATGATGGAACGATTTTTATTTTAAACATGTGTACCTTTGATATTGATTTTGTAACAGAAAATACGAAGGTTATTCGAAAAGTTCGTGGACAACTGTCATATCTTTTTATTTAACATCATATGTTATCCATATTTTGTAAAAATATTTTAATAGTAAATCCAAATGATTTGAATTATTTTTTTAAATGTTACGATTAATTAAAAAAATATCCAGATTTCAAAAATGCAAAAATCGGGTCGCGAAGAAGGTCAAAATTAAGTAAGTTACAGACATTACAGTAAATAATGTCTGTAGACATATTCTCTGTAAAATGGAGCAAAAAACACAAAACAACCTAGTTCTTGAAATTAAGAATTGTTTCATCGTTTCTTTTACCTAATTATGGCTTTATATTTTGCTTTGTTGAAAAGAAATCAACTTGAGAAGATATGCAGTCCGTATTGAAAACGACAAATACGATGACGTTTTAGAACGTCACCGAGCAGCAGATAAAGATGCAGTTTTGTGTTTTTCTCGGGAAAAATCTTTAATAAACTCTAAAAATGTGGGAGGGATCAAGAAAATATGTCACAAGCGAGTTGTGCATGTGTGTACAAATAGTACAGACAATATTTGAGTGACAGAGACTCTGTATCGGATGTGAACAATCTGTGAAGAAGCGGTTTAAATGTAAAAATCTTACCCAAAATTCTTAAAAGTTGGAACGTGAAAGAAAGACATAGGCGCTTCAGAGTTCCTTATTCTAGTAAAAGCAGAGTTAAGTAATAAAAGAAATTAAAAACTTAAAGTAAATTATCCAACGAGAGCAATTCTTAAAAAGATAGATGTAAAGTATTAGAAAAAGGATCTGAGTGGGGATTTGATTATACTGTGTGAAATGTAAAGGTGCAGTATTTATTTTTAGACATTCTTGACGCTATGTTTTGGCGCTACATTGCCGTTAAGTGTGCTCTGCGGGTACAAAACATGTTAATTTTAAAATGAAGTAAATTGATTTCTATTAAATTATGGAATAGAATGAAACTTCACACATCAACAAAACAAATATTTTTTAATATCGTTTTGTGGTTATTTAAAAATTCTGATGAGTTATATATACTCGTAATATATATTGACATCGACCACGAACTTTTCGAAAAACCCTCGTACATGTACTATACTGTACTACATTGCACTAGGTAAAAATCTTGTGAGAAAGAAATTGCAATTTTATTATTAAACATGACATACCCGGAAATGCCATTAACCAAAACGGACACATGAAAAATAATTGCTCAATTGCCAAAATATTTCTAGTTTAGAGACAAAAAAGCATACTTACATTTTATATACGTCGTAACTGCCATTGTACACGTAAAACATGTAGAAGATATGGTTAGCTTGAGAGTGAATTAAACAACTATGCTTTTAAAAGGTTCCATTGCACTTTAAATCTGACATCCTTGTCGTTGATTTTTTGCTAATTGCATTTTGAAAATAAAACTTCCCTTTAGTTACCTGAAGTACATGTCTTAACGAGACCTGGTCTAATTTGAATGCACATGACTGCGCAGCTTTTTAATTTTTTGCAGTTCATGTGTATCATTCCACCTTTCCCAAGGTTTGTGATTGTAAAACAAATTCATTATTAGCTGTACCGCCTTTGGGTATGCAATGTGCTTTTACGGCAATTAACAGGAATAAGCGGTTAAATGACTCTAATTGCGTCAATATTTTCAAATTTTGTAAGCAAAGCATGATACTGAAGTATAAGACACGACTCGCTTATATACAAGTATTCAAGACGACCTTGGATATTTAACTTAAAACTGTTAGCAGAACATCAAAAGAAACATACTTCTTTTCTAAACATTATTTTTTAATTTTATTTAATTTTGCTTTTATTCTCGCCTCTCATTGGTTGATTTCCAAAAAGGAACGCAAATTATTTTGTATAATCTGGTTTGGTATGGGGACACACCCCCTTGACGACCAGCTTAATCATCTCATCCATGCAATCCCCTCATTTCCAGTCCTCGGAATCCATGGAAAATTCCAGATTTAATAAATGTACCTTTAACTTCAACAAATACTCAGTCTTAACTCATACAAACAAACAAATCATGGCTACAGATCTATGTATCAGTTATTACCTCCCTTCGCTAACCATCACTTCCGTTACTAAGGTTGTATTATTGCGTGGTAAACTTGAACTCATAAAAAGTAGCACAAATGTACATCCAAAGTTGTTTTATTTATTTTTTTAATTAAACTATAAGGAATGACTCTAATTCTTGGCCTAATTATCGAGTCATTCCTTAACGAATTTAATTTGCCCTTTACGGGGAGGGGGTAAACTAATCTGTAGCGATTTATATTCGCGATCAAGTCTTTTTGAATCTGTTTATAAAAGACGCAGGTACTTTAAGGACCGGTTTAAAGCAGGAAATATTCGCGATTGCGAGTTTTTATTTTATTTTATTTTTTTTTCTTAAACTTAGATAGTTTACAGTATATACCACAATATGGCAACAAAACATTCATTGGTCATCAAAAAAACTTTATAAACTAAGCTTAAAGTTTTAATAAATCCTAGGCCAACCTACATGGCAACATCTTTTGAAATATCACAATGGGTGGTTTTTAGTCTTATTCCCATGTACTTGATCGATTAAAAATCTCTAAGGCCGACGCCAAAGACGCGTTTCAAGCAAATTCCCACAGGGTACAATAGTACAATTTGAGGCCATTAGAGATAGCCCTCTAAGAAATAGGGTTGGTGAACAATCGATTTTTTTTAATCTTAAAACTATAAATTAATAACAAAAACTAATTTAGAGAAATTTATCAAAATCTTAAGGGTAGAAATGATTAGACTCGTTCTCATTAAATTAGAGAAGTGAAAGAACGAGTGCACTTATGGGCCCCGGTTAAATGTGAAAAACAATGTTCAAATGAAGCATTTATTGAGATCTAACCCAAACGATTCCACAAATTTCACCACTGTAATTCATGAATATACAAAGACTAAAGCCATACAATGTCGTAGCGGTCATCAAACATTTATGATTTTCTATAGTAAATTGATAAGGTCCATTCATTTTGAAGGCTTTGTTTACTATGAGCCTAACGTTATACAAAATTGTAAGAATGAAAAAAGACGTATCATATTTTTCTTCAACAAGAAGCTGGTACCTGTAAAAAATGATCAAAAGTTTTCCTATTGCAAACGAGAGCTTTTTACCTGCATGACCTATGCTGAACCCGACTGTTTAATAAATTACTGTAGAAATACTTTTTTCCGCGTGGTATTAATTTACGCTATGTACGCGGTCACAAATTTTCCGCGGAAATTTGTCCAAGCGTACTTAGTATAAATGTAAGGCATATAGTGACAATCTAGAAAATCGCTTAATTTTCTACCCGTCGATTAGACAAAAATTGAGATTCCGCAGAATTATGACCCCTTGGAAAAAAGTACGTCTACAGTATTTAAAAATCTGATAGTCACGTGAGTTTTGCCCCGAGTAAAAATTCCTGATGACAATGATATTGAATACATATCATTATGACTATTAACTATTAATAAATTGAGAAAAAGGAAGATGAAGATGAACATATCTTGGATTCATTTCAGCGATTTTATATGAATACATACAATCGTTTACAAATGTGTACCAAAAAGAAATATATATACATTGCACATTTATGAAACATACAAATATATCTGCTTTTTGGATGAATTTGTTTTGCAAATTATTGTATTGACTATCTTAAAATAAATTAACATACCCGGGAAAGATATCTTATTGTTAATTGGCATATATCCAAGACTATACACGCGTGTGTCATTCAGGCAAGCAGAACCACTGCTCACTTTGCTTTTACTTTTCATTTAATTTTAGCACTATGTTTAAATTTCCTGTAAAAAAATAGATTTTAAATTTATGTATTCTACTAAAATATACCCCTATTACTGCTACTAGTTCAAACAATAAAAACAAAACTATTCCGACTTGGAATATTTCCATTACTAATAATTTGGAATACATTAAGTATTATATCTATATATACAGTGGGTCCACTACCTTTTTCTTAATATATACAAAACAAAAAAAAAAGTATGTCAAAAGTCTGTAAGCAATCACACTTTAAATATTTGCTCCCAATTCCTATAAAACCGGATTTAGATATACAAACACAAACTATTCATATCAATAAACACATTTTTTTCCTATTGACACTTTAATTTAAACGTACATTTGAACGTACACAAATCTTTCACATAAAATAGAAAAATAGATTCTAATCTTCGAATGAGTAAAAAAAAGTATCACATGTTTTAAAGACTTCAAAAAGTTGGGCGGGGCGCAAATTAAACCGGATCTGAATGTAAACACGATATCTACACCCAAATTAAGTATCTTCCAAATATTATGTTTCTATTTTTGGTAAAAGTAGAATTCTAGAAGTGCACATATCAGTGAAAACGTGCATGCAAAAATAAATGTTGATTAAGACTTTTTATCTACATGTATTATCAAATTCTGGGGGCCGTATGGTACATAAATGTACATTATGCTTTCAATTCACGTTGTGTTATATAATGATATTTTTATGAGAGCACATTTCTTTTCGTAAAACTTGTAATAATTTTTGAAAATATGCAGTGATTTTAGGAATTAAAATTTAATATTTATTTAAATTAAAAAAAAAATGAAAATGTCTATTATTTTATTTTATCTTTTATTAGACAGTTACCAAAAGAGGGAGTTGTTTTTCATTTTTACATTTTTACCTGGCCCCATGATCATGAAAAAGACAGACATAGGTTAAATTTCCATTGGCATGCAGAATGTTTAAAAGTTCTATAAAGTTGTGGTGGGTTGAGTCAGATTCTGAATTTTGGTAGGGTGGTATAACGTAGGTAGGCAATATCGAGGATACAATAGTCTGTGCATAAAGAGCACCAGATGAGCGATTAATAATCAGCATTGTTCCGTCCTTGATGCTGGCAAACAGAGGTACTTTGGATGAAAGTCTCCAGGCGAGGTTCTCGTCTCCCCGCCAGTTTCGTTCACTGAGTTCTGGTCTGATTCTCCATTTTTCGCTTACGCAATTCAAATCTCGAAATATTAACAAAGTGAATATCTGTTGCACTGTACATGTAACCATGAGCTGTCATCAAAGATAATGTAATATTACTTTTTTGAATGCACGTGCGTACATACAGGCCTGTTACAATAATGAACACAAATATCTAAGATTAATGTTGGTATCGACAATTAATTTGAATAAATATGCCTTAAATTAGAGTGAAATTTTCATTAAATAAAATGAATGTTTTGAAAAAAAAAAAAGAAAAACGTACAGAAAAAGAACAGACGAAAAATAACCCCCTTGTAAATTATCTTTATACCTCTGAAAGAAAAACTTCTGCTTCGGATTATGACTAATCGGTGCACTAAAATGACGTAAGCAAAATGTGGTTGGGGTAGACTTATTGATGCAGGACATAGATAAAACATTACAAAAAATCGTATTTGCAAAAACTAATATTTTTTGGCTTTTTAAAAAGAATAAAAATGAACATGCAATAATCATTAAAATTTATCTTGTTTTACCTTTTTTAAAAAAAATCTTGTCAGTAAAATTTAATTAGAGACGATGAATCAGAATGTGGTTGACCAATTCTAACAAACTGGATGATCTCAGTTGGTCTGTTAATAAGAGTAAGTGTGTTGCAAGTGAATCAACTTTTTTTAGTAGTATTCTGGAAATAATATTGCACCGTGATTATATGTGATGGGTTTCGGTGTTGGTAGGGGGTAGCATACATGTATAATGTGATAATCAGTATTCAAGATAAATATTGTAATGTTAAAATTAAAAAGAAATTATGACAGTCAGATCGTAGTAACTCCTTTTCTTGCGATATGTGATCAGTGTTAGCTTCAACTTGTGCGAGGACAATTGTCTGTCGCATCGCTTTGAAACATATTGTATACTTGTAGCCTAAGTTGTTGGTATATTCTCATCAACAAAAAAGTCGTTTATACAATTTCCTTATGACATTATCGTCTTACTGTCAACCGAAAGTTATTTCAAGCCTTTTATTTTTGATTAATTTTTCCTTAAATTGTATTCATGAGCAATGTTTGTAAGTTTGTTGATGCGACCTATTTAGAGCAAAATCGTTACAAGTTATTTAAAACGCCAAGTTAAAGTCAAACCGATACTGTTCAAATATCACATCACATAAATAAAAAGTGTGCTTCCGGTTTTACTATTCGTTAATGACGTAATTACTTTAAAACAACGTTGTTCTAATGACAGCCTCTCTAAGTAATAGTGAAGAATTGTACTGGATATATAACCGATGCTACTGTATTTTGTAATAGGTCAGCTATTTAGGGAATCAACGTCTCATTCATACTCCGTTCATGTATGTTACAGAGGGCTAAAAATATTCAAGGTTGTTTTCATAAAATCACTTCATTTAGGATGAAATTTTACTAAATCCAGAATACTTCAATTTTGTTTGTATTGTAGCCCTCATGAGTCAATAAACAGAAAGGAACGCCAATTATTTCTACATAAGCTAGTTTGGTATGGGGACACACCCTCTTGACAACCTGCTGAATCATCTGTATCCTTGCATTCCTCTCATTCCCAGTCCTCGGAATTCATGAAAAGTTACATATTTAATAAACGTACCTTTAACTTCAAACAGTAACTCGATTTTACAACATACATGTGTGACATATAAACAAACATCATGGCTGTTAGGTATGTGTATCAGTTATTACCTACCCTTGCTTCACATCACTTCCGTTACATTTATCATCTCCTGCAACATGGAACCTCGGTTTATATAGTCTTATTTGAAGGATCGGCCTCCAGGTTCTGCAGTGGGATTCGTACTACGACACAGACCAGTAACTTTTACCGAGTCTCTACAGCAAACACTCCAACGAATGCGTAATACAGGGTCAAAATAAGTTATAAAATGCATTTTGAATAATTATATTTGTGCAGAAATAGTTTGAAATAGTTTGAATAGATTGAATACTCCACAATGAGGGAAAGGGAGATTTTGAGCATTTCTTATTATTTTTCTAGAATTCTGAAAGTTGGTGGAATTTGTTATCCTATATAGCAAACATATCCTTAAAAATTTCTTTGAATTAGAAATTACTTTAACAAAATATATGAGAAAACCAAAACCGTTTGCCGTGGCCTACAATTTGATATTCAGAACTCTCAACGAGGTTTTATCAATAAACAATATATCTGTTTGTATATACACTTGATATGATCTAGTGAATTTGAAGAAAAAAAAACATTACGACGTCTGTCAAATCTCTTTAACAAGGAGAGCGACGCCGATATCCTTGTTTCATCAACTAGTTTATCAATTGCCTTTTCGAAAGAAAATGATATGAGTTGACAATTGTCTTGCAATTCTTCATGATTTTTTCCCATAACTTTGCCAATATTTTCATAACAAAAATAAAGATTTGTTAAATATTTACTTTTAAACAAATATTGACATCTGTATCTTTTTCATAATACTTTTTAAGTAAATAAGGAATTACATTTCATCGTTGAAAGCTACGAAAAAAAGGAAAATAATTTTTGTTTTGGGACGAGCATGTATCAAACTTGGAAACCAGTTTATTCTTTTATCATCTCTGAATAATCAAAGAAAAAGGGGTAGAGGTTCAATGTGAATTCCAGAATAACGATTTACATGAACAATTTATATTGAAGGCATTTTTCTTCTAATTAATTGCTCCTTTTTATATTGTTTTTGAAATTGATCGAAAATTATATAGCCTATGAACAGGATGAAAGTAGTTTTGATTTGAAAGTGCGTTTTACTTTGAAGTCAACATTTATCATCCTGGTGAAATTTTTACAAACAATGATTCTATATTTAAATAAAACAAATGATTAAGCAACAAAATTTTATTGGTTCTTATCCTTGGTAGTACAAAATTTTAGATATACATGAATCAATAATGAAATAAAGAGCATGATGATGATGAACAGTTACCGATCTAAAACACCTACAGACAATGTACATATTAAAACAAATAATAACTTTAAAGAACATTAAGGTATAGTTTAAATACAAATCTTGCCCTGTGTTTTTTCTGAAATTTAGAAGTGACGTAAAAAGCTAAAATTCGTCTTTCTGAACAATTTAACCTCCATGCTGTAAAAACATACAAATGGTTTTTCTAATATGCCCTCCAAAGTGCTAACTGTGAGTCATGAACTTGAATATTTTCTCGACATCAATTTCAGTGGAATTTCTTCCAGAAAACAAATAGTGTTTGCATTTCCCAAAAAGAGTTTGAAATATGTGATTTTTTAAAAGTAGTTTACACTAAATATTCAAAAATTGAAATAAGTAACGGTAGCAAACACAATTTTCCTAAGAAAAAAAGCACAAAAATAAGTCATTTTGAGGCTATTCTGCATGAAATATAGAAATGCAGTAAATTATTGACATCATATTTCCAGGAAGGTCCTCCTATGTATCCTATTATTGAATGATTAAGCATATTCGTTTATTCAACTCATGTGGAAGCCAATTTCATAAATTTCAAGAACATAAAATTTTAGGGCAAACTAAAGCCGAAATTGCACCTTCGTTTTACTAACCAAGAGGTTGGATCAGATTGCAAAATTAAGCACCCCTTTTTTACAGGTTGCTGTTAGTCGTATTTATTGATAGTTCGTCGGTATAGAAACATTAGTTAACAAGAACTTAATCAAACTTAAGGAGGCTAGCTGGTCAACAATTTTTTTTCTCTTAACCACCAGATATAACTTAAATTTTGGAAATGGTATCTTAAGCTGTCAACAATCATTTGGCAAAGAAAAATTTCATAAATTTTTATTTTAACAATTTTTCATTTTATCATATCTTTATATGGAGCTCTTCTTCTAAAGGAGATCAAAATAGTCTAAAAATGGCCACGACCACCAAGCCTCTGTAAGGATTAGAAATGTCTACACTTTTTTATACCTTTTTTTTAAAAAAGAAGTGTGAAATGTAATAGTATAGAGAAATTTGCACAATAAAATGTGAAAAAAAAATGGGCATAAGAATATTCCTTAATCCCTAGGCCCAGAGTGTAGGCCACAATAGAAGATTAAAATTTAACATAAGAATAAAAAGGAATGAATATGAAAAGAAATATTTAGTCATTTAAATTTTGATTTCTTTTTTTAAGTATTTAAGAACAGGCATACTTATGTTATTTAATATCATAAATCATGGCCTATGGGTTTAAGTTTAGGGTACAAAAAGGATTATTTTGATGTACAAGTAAAATGAAAAGAGAAATTATCAGTTTGCTAAAATAGTTCGAAAGTTTGAAAATCTGTTTCTTTTTCGGAGCTAGAATCATTGCCTTGTATTAAAAAAATCTGACAATAGAGATGATAAATTGACATTTTGAAAAAAGTTCTTTAAAAAACATTACATTTAACACACGTTTAATTATACTATAGAAAACAGTATAACTCCTAAATATTTTGCTTTAGGGGAGATGATATAAACAAAAAAAATAAATGGCCTGATTGGTTTATATATTAAAATATAACTCATGTTGATATTTTCAATTTTGACGAAAAAAGTTTGGTTGCCCTTATCTGCCCTTAAAAGGTTTATAATGTTCAATGCTTTAATTCCTAAATACTTTGTTTAAAACGTTTATTATGTTTTATGTCACCTTTTCTTCTAATAGATAATAGATTATAATTATTTGAAAATTATGTTCTACAATAGCAGTTTTTACGAGTAGTATTTAAATATTATCTTAAAGGCAACTTAATTGTGCCTTTTCACTATTTTTCATTTGAATAGTACATGTATTCACCAGCCGGTTCTTGGAAATCATAATCATTAGTCTCAGAAACCGAAATATCATGATTTTTATTTCTCCTTTCTGAATTGAGATTACTGTAGTCGCTTTCTTCCATCAAATTATCAAGATTACCATGGGCGTGGTCGTAGGTGTCATCAACGTCAGGACTTGCTTCCTTTTCATGCAGATGATTGTATACGTCATTATTTACGACATCATTCATCATCGTCCGTTTTCCGCCTTCTTGAACGTTTCTTTTCGTTGGTAAGTCAACGGAATGAGCAAACGGTGACACATTTACAATCTTTCTCTAAAATGAAAATGTTTCAAAGAACTACAATGACATTGTTTACATTGTATGTATTTTTTATATATTTTTAAGGATTAAAGTTTTAAATCAAATGGAATATTTCATATGTCATTCATTCAGAAATCCGATCAAAATTGTTATTGTCATTAATTTTATTTATTTTTTAAATGTTAAGCGTGTTCAATATAAACAGGAAGAGAGATAATAAATCTTCCAATGAAAAGTAATAACGTGCCAATTAAGAAATTTCTGCAAATAGTTTATTTGGATGCATGACTCAACTATGTAGATTGGCACTTGCATACCCACTCAGTTTTTTTTTCGGTCAAGAAGTAAAAATAAATTTTTTTCATCAAACAGAAAAAATGGATATATGTTCTCAGGATTTTTTTTTTTTTTTTTTTTTTTTTTGCATTAAACATATTTACTAATTTTTCTATGGGGAGAATTTTTTTTTCTTTTTTTTTTGGGGGGGGGGGTTAAATCAATTAATTTCTTACCTCATTCGTTCGAGAATTACTCTGGGGTGCATCTATTTCAGCCTCTTCAGATGTGTTGTTATAAAGAGCAATTTTTGGATATTTTCTGTATGAATTTTAAAAAAAATTGTTATTTGATCTGATGCTGAAAAAAAACATGTCCAAATTGAAAAAAAAATTACTGAAACCTCTCTTTAGTTTCCCTGCGGCGTATATGATGATAGATTGTCACTGTGATGACAGTTAGAACAACGCCGAGAATAAGGCCACCAAAAACTGCTCCAGCTGTCAAACCGGCTATGCTATTTTCTGTAATAATATAAGAGATCCTAGGTTATAAAATGTTTGGTTACTTTTTTGAGATTATACAAAACTAAAAATCCAGTTCATTTGAGTGTTCTTGCAATGAGCGAGCAAAACATTTTTGAGTTTATCTGTACTTTGCCCCCATTCCATGTCTCAGTTATTTTTCACTTTTGTTCTTTTTATTCCGTTTTTTTACCTTTAGTAGGATAAACATCAATTTTTTACTAGTTCGACTTAGAGTCTCACTAATATGACGTATTATCTTTTTATTTAGAATGTGTAGAATGTACATGTAGTACGTTCGACGTACTCTACATTTGTATGACTTATCATCTCGAAAATGCTCATATTGTGTATACGACTAACTGTATGTCGTTTATACGACTAAATATCTTACGTGTTCTTCATATTATTTTAAAATTACTAGTTATTATGCCATTCGTATGATTTAATTTCGTGTTGACATGATTTATTATCCCAAAAATTCGAGGAAGCAACTGGCAGCATGACGCTTATTTGAAATTTGACATTTAAAAAAATCTTACATATATATAAAACAAAGAATCAAGTTAAACTCATAAAAATTTATTTTTTTTCTCGGCCGGGTTAACTGACTAAATTGGCATCTGATCCCACCTCTGATGTTTGAAAGTCCGTGTTTCCTCTGCTCCAATTTTGTTTTTGTTTTTGTTTTTGTTTTTTTTTTTTGTTTTGCTTTTGTTTTTTTCGTTTTTTTTTGAGCTTCATTATTGTTCGTTGTCTCTATATATTTCATTAAACCAAAAACTATTGTTACAAATATGATATTAAATATTTCAGTACCTTTCGGATCCTGGAAACGTGCTTGTAAACTACCGTCTGAGGATGCTGCAAACATAAAAATATCTCTATATTGTCATACTTTCAACACGAAATAAAAAATCAACAAGAATAAATTTAAAGAATTATTTTTAAAATTTTTAAATTTTGTTCTTAAAGACCTTCAAATTACATATGTTGCTATAACGACTCAATACTTATATATACGTGTACATTCGACTAAATTGCTAATGCACAAACAAAGAAATTTAATATCCAAATTTTCAAGCTTGTTTATGTTTGTATTTGATATAATTTAGAAATATATTACCAAACTTAAAAAAATTAATGATTGACTTGTACTGATTAACTTACAAAAGACGCATTCTGAATCATTCAGTTGAACATATCCTTGAGTACAGGTACAGGTTTCGTTTTGACATAAAGAACCTGACACATTGGAACACTGCTCATTTCGCTGACACGTTTCATTCAGTTTCAAATTTCCTGATCAGAAAAAAGGAATACATTTAAAAAAATAAGGTAAATTGTTGAGATTTCAAGTGCACAGGTTGAACATAAAAAGTCGAAATATTATTTCAATTGAACCTTAACTCAGAAAGGAAGAACGTACGAAAAACATTTTCGAGAACTATCGATTTATCTAATTCAGTTTTTCAACTATGACTTTAACTTGGGGTTTTCATGTTATTGCCTGTCAAAGATTACAATTCTGCCTTTTTAAAGGACAACAACTTGTATTTACCCTGTAAACATGTGTTTCCGAATCCTATATATCCGGGATTGCAAACACATTCGCCGATTTGTCCTGTTAACATACACGTCTTGGATACATCTGTACACAACTTAGTCGATGTACATAGGTTTTCCGAAATGTCTGCTGCAAAAAGAAATGAATTCAACTGAAAATTAACAAATTATCATTAAGTACATGTACGTAACTTTTTTATTAAAAAAAAACTATATCATTGAAAATATTTCTTCTAAATAAACAATTAGTTGTACATAATTATATTCAGTGTGTAAAATTTTGTAACATTGATTTGTGTTTGATTGATCAATTTTTGTTTAAGCAAATGATGTGTCAGTAAATTTATCCATAGATTTAAATATAACTACACAAAAAGCATTCCGTTTCATTAAATGGAGAATATCCTGGTCTACAGACACATGTACCATCCAGACAAACAGAGCCAAAAGCCACAGAACACTGCTCATTTCGCTTGCACTTTTCATTCAATCTTAAATTGCCTAAAAATAGTAAACGATCCAAAACGTTTATAAATATGTATCAATATCATTTTAAAATAATGATAAATTAGTACAAATTTCGTTGAAGTGTTAATCAATTGATGGTGTATGAAAACATTTTGATAACAATCAGTTCCTAGTGTAACATTATTATATTTCAGGAAAATTATATTAAATTTAGTCCTTACTAACTCATGCTACATTATTTTTATTATTTCTACAAGTTAATTTTTATTATCATTGTTTTACTCATTAATTCCTGCATTTTAGCCAAATGCCTGGTTGCATGTTGCTATTCCAAACACGAGTAAATATGCTCTTGCATGCAAAAACAAACAAACAAACAAAAAAAATGATCATCAAGTGCATGCATTAGATCAATTCATATAATATTTATTATATTCATTTTTTACCCTTGTAACATTCGTTTCCGAACCCTAAATATCCTGGTTTGCACACGCAGACGCCAATAAGCCCCGCCAATAAGCATGTCTTTGTTTGGTCTTCACAATCCATGTCTTTCGTACATAAATCTGCTAAAAGAAATAAATCACCCATGAATAACGCTCACCTATAGAGACATTCACTCCGATATATTTAAAAAAAATCTTATATGGTTTTCCACTATATATTTTCTTCAAAAGAAAAAATGGGAATGTGCCCCAAAAGTAAGTAAGTTAGCAAGCATCCCCCGTCAACCGGTCACTCCCACTGTGTGGTCCTAAATATGACTGGGCACTAGAAGAAAACATTGTGGAAAATTAAATATCAAAATAATGGCCCGATAATCGAAAAAATTAACGTCAGTTGACTGAAAGATTGTGTACTGACAAGGTTATGGTGTTGTCTATAAAATTTGAAAAATGCATTTGCGTATAAAATCAACTGGCAGACATTAATGTGCAAGTAATCATATTAGTATTATTGCCGAAATATAAGGCAAAATGACGATGGAAAAGCTAAAGTCACAACGTTTTCATAATGCTTTGTTTTTTTTATTTCTCGAGTCAACATATGAATGGAAAAACCCAATGTTAGTAATAATAAGTCGTTTTTATAAGTACTCATTTCTGAATGTCGAGTTGGAGGCAAGTATTTTCTTCTCATACATATTTTTTTGAAAAATAAATTTTTGTTCATAAGATCAGAAAAATAGTTTGCAAATAACAGGGCGCAATTGGTACTCATGGAAAATGTTAAATAGTCTTTTGAATAGAAACCGATGCTCAAATCTGCTTTGCATATATTTCTGTGTGGTTGATTTATATGTAGGGAATGTGGATTTTTTAAAGACTGGATGTTGATTTGTACTTTACTGTAGGGTGTGGGATTACATACATATGTCTGGTGCTGAAATCCATGAACATTCTCTTCTTGATCAACCGTACACTCGCGCATTATATTCTTGCAATTGGACATTGAAGAGCCATTTTGCAATAATAGGTTCTCGCGAAAAGTACATGTAAGGAAACTACAAAATCACGATATTTTTTACATAATATTTCTTGAGGGGCCATATTGAAAACAGCCCTTTTGTAACTCCTCCTTTTTCGTAATTTGGAGAATGAGTACTTAGTCTATATATAGCACATACCTGATTTTGTCAAGTTATATTAATTCAATGTTCACAAGTATATGTGTCTTTCGAGAAAAAAAAATTACCTTCTCTTTTGCAAATGATATCTATTGATATATCCTCTCTGTTTGCATATCTACAGCTCGTAGAGATCGTTGTCCAATACTGGTCTGAACGATCCAAATTTATATATATTGTAGTCAGTTGATGCCATTCACCGCTTTTCAGGTTATTCATTTTTATATTGCATCTACGAGGACAATTACTCATTTCTAAAAAATAATTTAAGTTATGTAAGGAAACACTGACTGAAGCCCGTTAAATGCTAAAATTATCCCAGGTTTCCCACTATCGTTGATGTCCCTAGCATAGTCTCCTAACTAGGCAGTGATTCCTTTTATTTTCATTTTACTTGAAAAAACAATCAAAAAATAAATCAAAATACCGTATAATTTCGTTGATTTGAAATACACGAGATATTCCATGTTATTTCCATTGCCTTGCCCCATGATGTCACATTTTACTTAAGAAATAAAGTCCACGTTTTCATGAATGTTGCAGAATAACCTCCGAGGTCGAGAAATGTTGTTTGAAAAATAAAAACAGAGGCGCTAGCCGAGGCTTTTATATTTCAAACAACATTTCGAGACCGAGGAGTTTATTCTGCAGCATTCACGACAACAAGGACTTTATTTCTATTCTTCCACGTATGGTACAAGCGCTAAATTGAGGATTATCGTTTCCTCTATAGAGAAACGAATTAGGTCACCATGTCTCGATTACGCTGTTTCATTTAACACCAGAGGCAAAATTTGTTTGCTTACCTGTGTATAGAATGCAGACGATTTGAGCTTTCGTTACATTAAAAATAGCCTTTTTACAAATTACAAATGTGTTCATAATATGTATTGATAAGTTAAAATGAATATACAATAACAAAATCATGTTCCTGTTTTACTGCTAAAATCACGTTGTTTAATGTGTAGGGAGGTCCGTGGAATAGCCCCGCTTAGCTATAAAAACCGACATTCTTCAGCAACTTGATGCAATTTACAGTGTTTATAATGCAAAAGACGACACATCGATGCCGTCTAAACATGTATTTCATTCTACAGCCAAACATGCATTTGAATTGTTCAGATTTGATACGTGTTTCTGATCTGATAATTTTTTGATGACGTTCGTGATTTATTGGAGAATAATGTCCGGCGGTTTCCTTTGAAGTTTTGAATAATCGTGGTAGAATTTAAAATAATAGTCCCGTAAAAACACGAAACAAATTTAATGATTACAGTCAATTCAGTCAATTATTGTATTGATTGCATGTCTGTATCACATGATGGTGTGTATGTGGCTGTGTCGGTTTCTTGACGTGATTCAGATGGGCTGTTCACGGAAGTAGAGTTCTCGGCCTCGCGAGGTCTCGGTGATAGTGGACAGGGTTGCGCTAGCGACTTTCTTTTGATCAGATTGAAGATATTTTATTATTTATTTTATTTGTAAAAAAAAAACCATCATATCATTTTACTTGGTCAACAATTAAGCAAAACATCTATATATTTTCTTCGGTGTATTTATACGCCACTCAAAAAAATGCAGGTTGACATTGACCTTTCAGTAGTATTTCAATAGAGAAATAGACATACTACAGGTATTACCAAGAAATTAAAAAGATGTATTTTTGTAGTGTTTATCATAGAAAAAACAATTAGAAATGGAAAAATTTATAAAACATGTCTTTTTACATTCATTTACTTTATGGTTAGAGGATTTTTACGAGGAGCGCTGACTTTTACAGTTGACGCTTACTTTTACTCTAGGGCTATGTACGGTAGTTATTTTATGATATTAATATTAAGCTCAACCTTTCATTAAACGAAAACAACGGGTTATTTCAATGCACATATAAGTTGTCCCTCAGGAAAACGACAACAAACCTATCCCCAACTCCCGGTTTTCACATGTTAGTGCCGGGCCTAACACCATACCTATGACAACTAGAAGGGTTTTCTTATGCATTATCAATTCTGTACTTCCGTTCATGATACAAGTTTAAATGTCAAAGTAAACCGTCAACTGAAGAAGTCATTGCTTCTCGTAAAGACAAATATTAAACTTCGTTGATTGCACTTTCTCAACTGATTACCCTACTGATGAAAGCCTTTTTGAATTAACTGAAAATTATCGCTTTGACATTCAAAGAAAACTGAGGGAGTTTAACAATTCTTATGTTTTAAAATAAAACATAAAGATAATTTTTTTTTCTTTGGAAGAGACTTTATATCATGTCACAAGTTAAGAAAAGTGGATAATTTTTAAATTTTTTTCTCCTAAGAACTGATAATTAAGATCTTGTATTCCACTCAAAAAATAATGATTGATTTACCCACATTTACGTATTTTTCAAGGCACAGATATTTTTAACTATTACCTGATTCAAATACGTTTCTTGCCTTTGTTAATGAGAAACGGCACGCGTCTTGAACCATTGCAAAAACGAATGGTGTTTCCAGGCAAACTTCCCTTGAATGAAAATACGCAAAACTGCATTATATGAAATAATTTACTTAATTGTAATACATAATGTAAATGTTAACAATACGATATAATATTGAATTTATGAATAGATAGGAAAAATGCTAGAGAAGCAAAATCAAATAAAATGAACAAAGACATAATCTCAGGATAGTCATCAATTTGTTACAAATTATACTAGTTCAATTGGAGGCAAAAGTAAAAATATGGTCCCTATAGCCGTTGCATCGTTTCAAAACACTTTTATTTCTACTTTTTATTATATTTTTGGCGAGAATAACCGTACTATTTTCAAACTGTTGTTAATGACATACACAATATATTTTTATTGTCTTTTTTCCTTAGATTTGAAGAGTTCCAATACTTAAAAGAACTTATTGTTACATTTTAATGTGTATACATATATGCTGTTGTACACCTCTTTTAAATTTTTTTGGATATCAAAACATCTAGAATATAAGTTTAGTAATTTTTGGTATATTTTTCTTTTAAATATACAAGAATTTTCATCAATTGGTATCGTTTCAAAATCCCTGGTGTTGTTTGCTGTTTTTTTTTTTTTTTTTTTTTTTTTTTTTTTTTGCCTATGGACATCTCATTGTACTTTTTAATTAAGAATATCTTGAAAAATTATCAGTAAGTAAGGTATGTTGCGTGTGTCCTTAAACTCAAATAAAAGTTAAATTTCAGGATAACAATTAGATCTCATCATGGACCTACCAATGTCTTTTAAAAATGTAAGAATTTTGAGTTTAGACAACAAATGTTTCAAACGAGCTCGAGTATGAATAACGAGCTAGATAACTATATATTCATTTCATTTACTCTGTTCATTTTATTGACTGAATCAATCATGAAGTTACATGTTTACGTTATATAATCTATGTAGTAAGTAAGAACTTTGAAACCTTGGTCAGTGTATTCATGTCGGTTGATAAATATACATGCAATCTCTAAAGCTAAAGTGGTAAGCTTTTATATTGTACATTATACTTAACATGCAATATTCTATTTCCTAAACATTTCTGCAACATTTTTTGCATACATACCTATCAATATTGTATGCGAAAGAACCAAATTGAAAAATCATAGAAGTTAAGAACCCTGAAATTCAAAAAAAAATGTTTCAAAATAATCAAAAATATATTTAATCTACTCAATTATCACAGACTCCACACAAAAACAACAGTGAATTTAACGTTTCCTAATTATTTATTTCTTAAGTTTGGCATTTTAATGGCCACGGCTGGTTAAAATCAATTTATGAAAAATACATGTGTACAGTGGGTGCCGACCCAATTGGTTTTTGGCACACCTCCAATAAAAGCAAACAAACAAACAATCAATCAATGAATCAATCAATCAATCAATATTAACTGTACACATGTCAAAGTTTTACAGGATAAGACTGACGTTTAGCTTCAAAGTTCCTGCAGTTGCGTCAGCCTTATGCAACAATCAATATTCATCAATCAGTGTTCAATACGATCAATTAATGTTCAATTAAATCAATGAATGTTCAATTCGCTCAATAATATTCAATTAGATCAATCAATGTTCAAACAATATTCACAAATCAATATTCAGTTCATTCAGATCAATGTATTGTATGCTTATGTTAAGCCAATGAATATTCAAATAAATCAATCAATGTTCAATGTAAATTATATACAAGTTCCTTGTATTCCATTCCAGAATTATCCACGCAATCATGTTCGAGTTGCGCCCTGTTAACAGCGGCGCAAGTCAAGATGATATGTGTTAAGCTAAATTCGCCAAACGTGCATAGGTACTCATTAACTATGCACGCCGCCACCAATGTGGGGGTAGCTTAACACCCTACTCAAATATCCAGCCGTGACCACACCGATACATATCATAATGAATACACATTATTTTGGGAGTTTATAATAGTTGAGAGCCCACTTTTAAAATTTTCAAGGAACAACTTATTACCAGGCGTAGAGAGGTGTACCCCGTCGGGGCGGTAATTGTCAGGACTATCATGGATATTTGACTGCTTAATGTACCCTCCATTGTAATGAAATAGAATATGTTTTGCAATTGCGCTATTCACACGCGCCCTACTTTTTTCGATATCGGGTCTCCCTTCACGTTTCCATGCAATCCTTGTTATCATTTGCGACCAAATTATCTTAGTATGCGGAAGTATCATTTGAATTTTTTTCAAATCACGTTTTATTGCAACTATTAATTCAATGGTCTTCATACGGCCAAGGTCGTTTGCTCCACAATGTAATACCAAGAAATTTGGTGGATCAATGAACGTAAGTAAATGTTTTAAAAGTTTAAAGACACCATTCCAGCGCATTCCTCTTCGACCTTGCCACAATATTTTATGCCTGTCGAAATTAAGGTCAGATGTGAAACCTAATTCGATCGCAGCTAGAAAGGCCCATGAAATTAATGATGACCCGATGATCCAAATATCTTGATAATGTTCTGCAACGAAAAAAGGGATTAGAGTGTCAAGCTGTCGTTCTATTTGACTGCCGGGATCCTAATATATAGACGATAACAATCTGACTTCCACCTTCCTAACATTTTAATTGTTTCGTCATCAACGCCCTGAGAATGAAAGTATGTAGCTGCTCCAATTCTAAAGGAGTGTGATTTATAGTTGCATCTAGATAAACTGAGACGCGCGAGGCATTTACTTAAGACGGAATTAAATTGATATCTAGTTAGTGGTTTACCGCCGAAATTACAAAATAATTGACCAGAAATGCTTGGTCGTTGTTGTAAATACTTGCGCATTAGTAATAGCGGACAGTAAGGACCGCTGATAGCGGGGATAATTAATTGAGTTCCTTTGCCGTACTGGTCAGTCTTTGACCTCCTAAGGTTAACTTCTAAGTAGGATGAAGGCTCATTCATAACGAGATCGTTATTAAGTAATGCTGCGTTTGAATTTCTCGAGCCTACTGTAAATTCCCCGACTCGAAGAAAGCCAAAAAAGGCCAAGGAAAACGCCGCAGAAAAGAGGCTCGCCTCGTAACTCGATGTGCACACAACTTGTAATGTATTAATTAATTTATGGAGGAGCTGAATCGTTATTGGTAAACGTGAGTCTTTGGAGTGTCTCTCTCTCTTCATTCCTTCTACCATTTTCCGAACAATAAAATGTGAAGTATAGTCTGGTAAATCTAAGGTGGAAATCTTAATCCTATGTGATATAGCTGCTAGATATGTTTTGACAGTGCTCACAGCGTAACCTTTGACGGAAAGGAAAGCAACGAAGTTTGTCAATTCCTCAAGCGATGGAGGCCAAGAGTTACGGAGATGGAACTCGGACCTGAACTTAGAAAATAAATCGAGGCCGTTGTTGTATGCCGCTTTAGTGTTTTCTGAAGTGGCCATGTCGATTAATCTAACGGTTTCACTCCTGATATCAGTGAGTGAAATACCGGCGGAATAGGAGTTGACTTTACATCTGCCTTTGGTGCTAGTTCCTGGAATTTGGTCCACTGTCGACGAGACAAAGCATCAGCAATATTATTACATAAACCAGGGATATGTTCTGCTTTATATCTAAAATTATATTTCATTGATAGGTATACTAAATAACGAACAAAGTGCATTACTCTTTTAGATTTTGACGTCTGTTTGTTCAAGATGTATACAAGGGCTGCGTTATCTACTCTAAAAATAACATTTTTTGATCTGAAGTATTCTCCCCACAATGTCATTGCCAGAACTATTGGAACAAGCTCTAAAAAGGTAACATCTCTCAAAATTTCCGTATCCCCCCATGTTGAGGGCCAAGCGAAGTGGGCCCATTTACCGTTTAAATATGCCCCGCACCCTAGGTTCTTACCCCCAGCACTGTCTGTATACAATTGAAGAATATCACTACTTAACCAATCAACATCATTTAAATAGCATATGCCATTGAAGTGGTTCAAAAAATTGAGCCACATGAGCAAATCGTCTTTGATGGATTTTGTTATGCGGATAAAAAGGATGCTGTCTTTGTACGCCAATCATCGCGTCGTAAAACCGGCGATTAAAGGCGCGGGAAGATCGCACTGCTTTGGTGCAAAAGTTTAATTGGCCGACGAGAGATTGCATCTCCTTCAAAGTGACTTTAGATTTATTTGCCATTTCTGTCAACGAGATCTTAAGTTTGATTAGTTTTTCGTTGGGGATGCGGACTTGCCCGAGACATGTGTCAACTTCCAAACCCAGATAAGTTAATTTTGTGACGGGTCCGACAGTTTTATCGATGGCAAGAGGAATTCCCAGTGCTTTACATAACTCCCCAAATTGCCTCATGAGTCTTGAGCAATCGTCAGATTTCGCTGAACCAGCAAACAGGAAGTCGTCAAGATAGTGCGTGACATGTGAGCAAGCAGATTGAGACCTGACGGTCCATTCCAAAAAGGACGCGAATTTCTCAAATGTAGCGCATGAAATAGAACAGCCAAATGGCAAACATTTGTCAATGTAGTATTTACCCTCAAATTTGAAGCCAAGTAAACAAAAATCATCTGGTTGAATTGGTAAAAGTCTAAATGCACTTTTTATGTCCATTTTGCCCAATAAAGCGCCTTTTCCGAGCTGACTTATCATTTCGATAGCGCTATTGAATGATGAGTAGTGTACAGATGAAAGTTCTTTATCAATGAAGTCGTTCACGCTATTGTTATGTGGATATGACAGATGAGTAATTAAACGCCACCCCCCGCTAGATTTTGGCACGACGCCTATTGGAGACACCCTCAGATTCGAAAGTGGTATATTGTAGAAAGGTCCGGCCATGCGACCCATATCAATTTCACTTTGCAATATATTCTGAATTTCATTTGGATGCTGGTTTGCCGAAATTAAATTTTTACACTCCAAGTGAGTGCGTTGGCCTATATAGTGAAGGGGAAATCCAAATTTAAACCCATTTAATAACTCATTGCCCACATCATGGTTTGGATATGACTGTATCAATATTGAGAGTTGATTAATATCTACTGGAGAATGACC
Organism: Saccostrea cuccullata; assembly: GCF_032062105.1. Classification (NCBI taxonomy): domain Eukaryota; kingdom Metazoa; phylum Mollusca; class Bivalvia; order Ostreida; family Ostreidae; genus Saccostrea; species Saccostrea cuccullata. The sequence continues at coordinate 162,384 of NW_026921595.1, read as the reverse complement.
GAGGTGCTTTAGCCCCCTGGGGGTAGCGAAATCTATAGTTTGGGGTTTGCCCTGGGCGTGGTTGCTGATTTGGTGATTGAAAACGAAAAGGCTGTTTTTGCATGGGAAAGCGAGGGGCTGGGCTACGAGGACAAGTGGACATTGGGTGGTCAGATGCACACCTGATACAACGATGTGCGTAAATACAATAGGGTTTACTACATGCACCCTTGTAGTTAAAATCAAAACACATGCCTTTTGACGGTTCAACTGTTTTTTGGGGAATGGTAACTGGAGAAGTTACGTATAACATCCAAAGTTCATTGTCGATTTGCCCCCATTCCATAGAACTATTTCTTGCCTTTTTAAGCCTAAATTGCTCGTCATACAATTTCCAGCCTGTGGGAGATCTATAGGAGCCCAGTCTAATCGTGTGCATATATTTCAGTAAGCCAAGTGATTGATCGGGGTGAGCTTCGACGTAAATGCTAGTAAATACAAGGAATGCGTCTGTCCATTTCCCGATATCGGTGATTTTGCTACTTTTGCCTTTTTGCAAAACCAGTTCCCCATCTACTAGGTTAATTTTATTTTTCTTGTCCCTTTCTTCCGTCGTTTCCAACAGAACGCCCAGATCTAAATACTCCCCATTTTGTATTTTTTCGCGGGTTTTGAAAGGGATCGTGCAACCCAATGCATCAGTTATACTAACAATAGGCGTAGGTAAGTAGTCAGACTTACCTATTGAGCTAACCGGCTCGTTGATGCCCTCTTCCGTGCCGTGAATAGTATTATCGTCATTTCCCCCCTTCTTTTTGGTGCGATTTGGTTGCAGCTCTTTCTTTTCTGGTGGACTTTTTTGCAGCAGTAACCACAGTTGCAGATGACTTGCGCTTAGGCATATCTCCAAAGAAGTGTTTTGGAAAAATTTTTGAGAATATTTCCCCAATTAAGCAGTACTCAAATTAAGACGTGTATCTTTGAGGGAGGTTGATAACTGACTGCTCCTATGCTCTGCGCGTATATTGCGCGCGCATTATACCGCGTGGTGCGCTGTGATAAATGGATTTATATCGTATTCACTGCATAAATCCGATTATAGAAGAACACAAAGGAATTTTAATTGACTCATTAAGTAAGCTGTTTTTTCCGTTGTAGTATAGGCTCGCTAAAACAGATACTTGCAGGATTAAAAGCCTTTGTGTTTGCGTATGTTTGTTAAAAAAAAGTAAAACGTAAATATTTTAAGAAACTTATATCCCAAGGTTTTGATTTCTAAATTCTTTATAGTATTTAAGTTCGTTTTTTCAATGCAAATCAAACTCTTTACAATGAAAAAAAAATACTTTTAAATTCCATTAAAGTAGGATTAATCCAGGTACTATATTTTTTTGCGAAAGGTTTTTTCAGAAGCTGGTGGCATATAGAGCTGTTAAACTTTGTGCAGCGATTTTTTTATGATGGCTCTGAAATATCTATTAAATGAATTTTTATTTTATGAATTATTTTAATATAGTGTGACAAATATAGTAAATATATTCGTTAAGTCCAGGAAAAAATTGATCAAATTTTAACATTAAATTTACGTAATGCATAAAAGTTACATCAAAGATTCACACTTCTTTTCTTTTCTAAATATATGATAACTCTGGTCAATCTTCGTTAATTCACAAAGGTTTTCGAATATATAAATAATGTTCTGGCTTGTTAAATATTCAATGCCAGAAAAAGTTATTTTACTGAAAATTAAAACGTTTTGGAAGCAAATTTTGTAATGTTGTTATGAGTAAATATTCATCTTTGATAACATTAATGATCAAAGTTTTGAAAGTAACCACCAGATATGTAGGTGGGAAGTATCATTTATTGTTGGCATCTGGTGAATAAATATACAAGTCAACAGATGGAATTTGCAACCTGGCGTAGCAGGGACACTGTGTATGCAATAGACATCATCTAATTGAGTAATTATCCAATCAGATCGAAGTACACCTTTACTGAAATCTTATCTTGGTCAGAGGAATCTCAATTATTCACTACTTTGTATTAATAGCTGCTGGAAGCACCTAAATTTTTACAAGACTTCATTTTACCCACCCATTTTTATCCTAAAAATTAATTAAAATCAGCTGTCCCAAATCACAAACAAACTGTTTTTTGTGTTGTCCATTTATTATTGCTACATCTATATTCTTTTCTATTTTTCATTTTACAACTCACATATAATATTCTAGTAAAACATGTGTTTCAAATTGAAATTTTATCATTCAACATAGCTCACGGTGTTTCAAATTGTAATCGTTGTACATTATTTTTTACTCATGTTAAATGTATATCTATTATTGTTGGTCTTATTTCGGCAATAAAATGGGAAGATAAGAAAATACTCTTCCTGAGAGAGACTGCTGACCATTATAACCCGGGCCCTCTGTCTTAGGGGCGTCAATTATTCAATGTTTATGTTTATGTGCCTAATTTTTATCATATCTGATAATGTATGTGTAAAGTCTAAAGTAAACGATATTTAGGGATTAAATAATCACATGTACTAATATCGTATATCATTGTTAAGATATTCAACTATTTTTTTAACGGTAAGCTGGTGATATTTTATATCAGACTGCTTAACAAAGGACACATCTCTTCCCCAGCTTGCTTTAACTGGGCAACAGAACAAATATTATTTTCAAACAACTCCTTTTCTTCAATAAAACAATCAACCCAAATAATGACTAAATTTCTGGCAAGTCTTTTCTCTTCATAAACTAAATACAAATTATCATATACTACTGCAAAGAAATTTTCAAGATATACGTTTAACTTCACAGCTGTTTGTTATGAATGTATATGTGTATCAATCACTTTAAATGTTTGAATAAAATGAACCACACCTGAGCAGATTGCAAAATTAGCATAGTTATCAGTATGAAAGTATTATGTTGCATTGCGAACCATAACCATAACCCAGGATTATGTCCCTTAAAATATGAGAAATCAATATTTAAAGCCTGGTCTTGTTTCAGAATGTTAACATGGTGTACTAGAAGTATAAACATTATATCCCTCCGAGATTTTCCCATGTACACAATATTGATTTAGTTGAGGGTACCATACTATGATCGTTAATTCAAATATTATCTTAATTTTTTTCTTTCCAAAAAATACACAGCACGAAATTAGGACTGTTGAAAAAAAATGAAAGTAAGTTTAAAATTGTTGGTAATCCCATTAATTTTTGCAAAATACATGAAACAAAACAGCCTTATTGAAACCTTTCCTTGTTTGAGTCATAAATTTATTTTTTTTATTGTACAATTGCAAAATCAGTTTTCTTTTTGCTTTATCTCTAAAATATAGTGTTAGGAGGTCTGTGGAAATGCCCTGCTTATAATTAGTTATAAAAACCTACATTAGCCAGCTACTTTATGCAATATACAGTGTCTAGGCTTTGAAAGATGACACATCGATGCAGTCTAATATAAATATTTCATTCTACAGTCAAATATTCATTTCAATTGCACAGGTTTGATACGTGTTTCTGATCTGATAATTTTTTTGATGACGTTCGTGATTTATTGGAGAATAAAATCCGCAGGATTTCTTTTATTTCGGCAATAACCGTGATAGAATTCCTAATACTTCATATTATACAAATGCAATGTTTCTTTAGTAAATATCACATGTAGTACATGTAACATTTCAAAATTGAATCTTCACGTGTCATAGGTGTTCCTCACATACATATTTTATACTTCCTTAACATAAGTATGGGTTTATTTTTTTTGTCAGAGACATTTTATTGCCAATATGAGATAAAAGTGCTTTTTTTCGGGGTCCATTTTTCATTTATAGATAAAAAAAGTATATGTCGGGTGCAAACATATTATCTAAATACAGAGAGAGTACTTACATTCGATATACCTTGTCCTTTCCATTTCCACATTATATAGGAAGAGTACAAAATACTTCCTGTTTTTAAACTCCTTATGTGTAACAAACATTGAGGCGATTAAGATGAGATGCTTTTTACATTGTGCCTCTTCTGACGTCCTTATCACTGATATTCAAACAATACGTTTTTAAATGATTATTAATAACAGCTGTTAAGTAGATTCCATTTCGTTCCGGTGTTTATACCCTTAGAATCAATTAAATAGCATAATTACAGGTAATAAATACATAATATATTTTTAAATGTTAAAATATATATCCCACTTTTCTAACCAAATACGAAGACGAAAAAACCTCCTCTTTCATTGCACGAATCAAGCAAAGTCTTCATTTCTCCGCAGGATATTATAACGAGAGAAAAAAAACTTAATTTATTTTAAAAGCAGATCATATTTGAAAAAAAATAGTGATGACTAATAAAGATGAAATTGAACATGTTGAAGGAAACATATACCCGGTACTAAATGAAAACAAATATAAATTATAAAAAATTCGATGAAATTATTGTTTGGCAGCCTTATTTTCTCATTGTATTTCAGATTAAAAGTTACAAAATTGTAGTACTTTAGAAGTTTTTCCCGTATAACTTCCTGTAGAATCGCTACAATGTAGTTTGTTGAGGTGTCTCTAATGGAGTCTTTGCTCAAGGTCATGGAGTAGGGAGTAGATCCTCTGGCGATGTAAGGATCAACTCCTTACTCCACGAATTCCATTGTGGGACGTGGGGACCTGTTCATCGGAAGAGACCGTATAAACCGAGGTCCTGTTCAACAGAAGAATAAAGAATGTTAGAATGAAAAGATCACTCACTGTTCGGAGGCCGATAACGCGGAGTATAGGTCTAAATTGCAACCCTCCACTGGCTATTAAATGGTGTGGTTTCAATACGAGTGAAAAATTCTCGGCGACGCCCAATAAAAAAAACGATAGTAACTTCACTTTAAGGTACATTGATACTCTGATGAGAGGGATAACACTTAATGACATAAATGTTAATTATTCCTTTATAAAGAACTTTATTCGGTAATAACCAATATTTGCCCCCCAAATCAAACTTTGATGGAGATATATTTAATTAACTACTTAAACAGGGGAGTATATGGTGACTTCAAAGCACTCAATATTTTCATAAGTAATGACGCCATATGTACGTAATGACGTCACAAACATGACGTAAATTTCAGTTTTTTATGAGAAAAATGTACATATTTCGTCGATATTTTGAGTAAAAGTCACCGAGCGCATGTGTGTTCAGGATCAATATATTGATTTAATGTGTAGAATGATAATATCAATGAAATATGTCAATATTGTCCCTGAACAAACTTGCGCTCTATAAATTTCAAGGTAAAAGTGTTGAAATTTTGTCAATTTTCTCCTCTTTTTGAAAGAGGATATAAAATCGGACTAGTTTGTGACGTCATAAAAGCAAAAATTGTGAATAAACTACATTGAAACTATAATATGTTCTGTTAATTTATATTTCTCATACAATTTATTAAATTCAGCACATTTCAGGAGGTTTTCAAAATTTGACTTTTGCGGGGGGCAAATATATGCAATATACCGCATATAGTTCTTTGCCAAGTTGAATTGTCTTTTTTGTCCATTTTGCCCCGAAGCTATGATATAATTGTTTGTATTTTACTTATGAAATATATTTCTTTTGGAAAATCATCAAGGTTCAAGCAACTCTTTAAATGAGAGAGCAGAGATATTGTATATACATGTATAACAAGTTTCAAGAATTTGTGACGAATCCTTTTGTATTACTAATTATGATTAATTAATACGATAAAATATGTTCAAAACGAATAAATGGACATCTTAAATTCATAATACTAGATAGTACTTTTATATCGATCAATAAACTTATAATATTCATAAAGGATATGCAACTACTAGATTGTATTACACGTAAATGGTAGACAATGGGCAAGGATGAGCTTTTTATGTATAAAGTCTTTAAAAAGAGTGTCCTTATTATTTACAGAGATTATAGAAATTGTTATGACCCCGGATTTTGAAAACAGATTCAAAATTCTTACCTTGGGTAATTAACTATTTTTGATATCCGTTTATTATTTCTATTATATGCAGCTTTTGAGTAAAAGTGGTATAAGGGGTAGATCAAGGTCATTATTCAAATTGGCATTAGGGAAATTAATATGTATAATCGGGGACAATGGATATATTAAGTATAATGAAAAGAAGGGGATATATAATGGATTCAAGATTGGATTCACTGAATTAATGATCGTATTTTGGGCATTTGCTGTCGACAAAACCTCCATAAAAGAAAATCACTGGTTAAACTAAAGGTACTGTGAGCAATGAGCTCACTAAATGAAACACCCCCCTCCCATATGAATATAACGAACGTGTCTATGTTTTGCTATAGGAAACCCAAATATGTATTGGATCAAAAGGTAAAATAAGAGGTGCACAACGTCAATGTGTTATCAAGATTCTCTGAAAGTATCATCAAATTTCTTTCAGTGATATAAGAGGAGTTGTTAATAAGAGATGGGTACCCAAAAGCGTAACAGACGGACGGACATCCAGATTAATATATACCCTCCCGTCATCATGATATGTGCTGGGAGGCAGTTGAATAGTTATTGCTTTCAATATTTAATAAATAAATGTTTCTTAAGTTTGAATGAAATGTAACACACATTATAAATAAAATAGATATACACTATTCTAAATGCAACGGTGACCATTCTAAAAAATTCTTTAATTATTTTTCAGTGAAAAATAATCACTTGTCTAGCTGATTCTCTGACGTCATAATAATTATCTTCAGATACAGAAACGTCAGATTCCATATATCGTCTCCCAATATTCAGATTGCTGTAGTCACTTTCCTCTATTTCACGATTTATGTTTCCATGGGCGTGGTCATAATTTTCAACAAAATCAGAATTTTCTTCCTTTTCATGCAGATGATTGTAAACGTCATTATTTACGTCAATATTTTCCGGTGAGCCTTTTATATCTTTTTGGACGTTTCCGTTCTTCTGGGAATCATCAGAATGAGCAAAAGGTAGCACATTTACAACTTTTCTCTGAAAAATATTTTTCTTTTTAAAAGTTATCAAATTAAATTTAAAGTGGTAACTGTACGCTTTACAAAATATAAATTGAGTCTAAAAAAAAATAACAGATTCTTGAAAAAAGTATCAGAAATCCAAAATATGAATTTTCTAAAGACAGGTTTGATTTAATGATGCAGTAATCAAAACACGACAGTTTAAATAAATATTTGTTCACTCAATATTCATGTAATAATACTCCGTTCAATTACTTCTGAGAATGTTTTACCAAAACACATTTATGATTTAATATTTTGACACAATGCAAAAGACCAAAGTACCAGCAGAGAGGCTCAAATGGACTTTTACATAATGTGTGTAATAGTGCATACATGTATTTCTTACCTCATTTATACGATGTTCGGTTGGATTGTTTTGAAGCACGTCTGTTTCAGTCTCATAAGTAGCATTATTAAACACTGCAGCCCTCGAATTGTCTCTATAAATCATCAAAAAAAAAAATTGAAGCGTTTCCTCTTTTAAATTTATAGGAATGGGATGTTAGAAATAATACGGTGGCATATTACTGCCCCCTAAATGCAAGATAAATTATGTTCACATGCAACATAGTTATGTAAAATGCAACATATCTATGTCAACATGGAAGTTAATGTTAATGATGTTCATAAGCAAGTTACCAATCTTATAAGAAACCATAATTTACATGTAATAATTAGTAATTTACTTACTAACGCTCATATCTGACATCGTAGATGCAAAATGCATCATAAATTACGTCGACATGCGACTTATTTATGTTAACAAGCAAGATAAATATGTCATTATGCAAGATGAATGTGTGAACATGCCAGATACGTATGCTGATATGCAACTTATTATCTTACATGATAACATAAATATCTTGTATGTTAAAATATAAATGGCATGTAAACATAAATAAGTTCAAGCATATTAACATACATGTAAATAAACTAAATGTTGATATTAATATCTAGCATAAATAAATCGCACAATGACATGAAAAGATCGCATATTGACATAATTAGTCGCAAGCCTAGATAATTATATTTCATATTACATCTGAGATATCAGTTTCGTGCTTCAGTGCAGGATTCAACCCATATAAAAATCAGATTCTCTGAAAAAAAGTTGTTACTTGCATGTGAACATGATTATCTTGCATCTAAACATAATTATCTTAACTTGAATGTTGACATTATAATCTTGCATGTGAACAAAATTTATCTTGCATGTTAGGGGCAGAAATATGCTATATCATAAAATGAAGATTTCAAACACAGAGTAAAGGTTAAATATAGTCACTAAAATATTTTTACTTGGTTTTAAATTTTCCATATCGAATATGTTGATAGATGTTTCCTATTACAATAGTTAGGACAATGCCTAAGATAAGGCCTCCAAAAACAGCTCCAATAGTCACACTGACAGCATTATCGTCTGCAATGAGTAAGGCAATCTAATCAAGGAGGAATGCCACACAAAATTTTTATTTTATAGATCTGTGAGTCAACCTTTTTAAACAATGGTTTCAGCATTGAAAGGCCGACATTAGCTCTCAATTATTTATATGAATTTTTTTTTATACTTTTTTCAAAGAAAATGAAAAAAAATTATTTCCATCCAAATAAAACGTTTTCTTGTAAAAATTTCGCTGTAAATGAATGCATCACATTGATATCTAATAAAATATGTGTAGAAAAGCTGTATCGATATTAATTTTTTTTTAAATTTAAAAAAATTTATGAAAATAAAACATACAATTTGTGAATATTTTTTTAATTTGTGGTTAAAATTTTCTTAAAACCAGTCACAACTGGGGAGAACATGTTCTTTAATCATATTTATAAAAGAAATTGAAAAGAAATAGCCAAATTTTAGAGAAATTATTTTTTTTTTAATTTTGGCCAATCCCGATCAAAATTAAACCGATCCCAACCATAATTGTATATTTATTGGAAAATAAATACATTTCCTCAAGAACACTAGTCTGATTAAGTGTAATAAGGATTTAAGCATTAATGAACCTGACAATAAAATAAATTTCTTCATTGTAAATACACGAAGAGGTAGTAAATTAGCATTTTATTAATTTTGTATTAATTTTGATCGGGTTTGGTCCAAATATTACAAAAATTAATTTCTCTAAAGTTTTTCAATATCATTCCAATTTCTTTTAAAAATATGATTGACAAACATGTTGTCCTCAGTTGTGACTAGTTTTACGGTGATTTCAACCATAGGTTTAAAAAATATTCACAAATAATGAGTTTTATTTTCATAAATATATTTTTTATAAAAAAAATTTAAAAAGTCTAACCAGCCTTTCTTTACAATTTTATTAGATATCAATATGATACATTTATTTACAGCATTACATTTAACTCGAAAACATCTTAGTTGGATGTAATTCATTTTTTTCATTTTCTGTGAAAAAATACAAAAAAATTCATATAAAATAATTGAGAGCTTATATCGACCTTTCAATGCTCAAACCCTTCTTTTAAAAGGATGACTCAAAGATCTATAAAATAAAAAGTTGGTGTGGCATTCCACCTTAATGCATGATGTGTCCATTGTAAGTCCTTTAAAACTATGTAAACTTTATCAGTGAGCAGGAATATTTTATTTTAGCTAAGTACAGTTTCGATAAATTTCCAGTTCATTTTTTTTTAATTTCGATTTTCAGAATTTAATATTTTTAAAAATATATAAATTTGAATAAAAAAATTTATCAAATTCAGCCAACATAGGTAAAACATATAGGTCTATAGTTTTTTCTTCAGCTCAAACGCATGGTAAGTTTAATAATGGAATTTAGAATACCTTTTTGGTCCTGGATAATTGCTTGTGAATTGCCATCTGCGTCTGCTGAAATCATTCAGATATCTTTGAATTATACCAGTAATAATTTGCAACATTAAATAGAAGAGAGTCCTATGAGCACATAGACGTTCACCGGTTTGCGGAACCTTGACATGGCTCTACAAATTTGTAATAAATATATCTGAATTGAAATATCATTGTGACATAATAAGAAAAAGTGTGTTTTTCTACTCTCATATGCTTTCAGTGTATTGTATTTTGAACATTATCTATCTAGATGTGCTAATTTTCATTCTTAACTAAAAAAATAACTAAAAATAAGTTGATTTATTTTTTTTATTGTATGTTGTTAACCTTCCATTCGAGAATGTTTCACTCAACAGATAAACATATATAATCAATGTCTTTATAAGATATATACAATTGATTAAGATAACTTACTTTGAAAACATTCTGAATCATTCAGTGGTACATATCCAGGCCTGCAAACACATGTGCCATTCAGACAAACAGAACCAAATGCCACAGAACACTGCTCATCTCGCTGGCATGTTTCGTTTAGTTTCAAATTCCCTTATTAACAAGAATTATGTTATTTCATTTAATTTGAACTCATTGATTTTTTCTCTAACAATGTGTACAAATAGTCAAAATGTTTTGAACATATCCTTTTTCCAGAGTTTGAAAAAAATGGACAGATATTAACTGTATAGATATATCTTTGCGCTTTGCTTGTACTCACCCTGTAAACATTTATTTTCGAATCCTATATACCCAGGTTTACATATACAGATTCCAATTTGTCCTCTCAATAAACACGTTTTGGATTCCTCTGTACAATTCTGTGTTATTGTACACAGATCTGTGGACATATCTACTGCAATGAAAAAGGCCATTTGAAATATGTTGCATACGAGTAAAAACTGTTCAAAAATTTATTAAGATATTTTCTTTATTCTCCTTTATAATCTACGATCTTTTTTGTGAGAATTATTCTGTTCAACGAGCATGTACAATGATTGACAGCGATTTTTTTACAATAAAAATCTGTGACAATCAAATACTGAATCCAGAGTTACCAGATTAGACGTCAGCTAATGTAAAAGTGGAAAAGCTTTAGTTTGCACGAGTTAAATTTTGCATAACAATGAGGAAAAACTCCGTAACTGTAAAATATTATTCCCGGTTTAAGCACCAGACTTCAATTGAGTAGAATTTAAACAAAAATGAATCTTCTCATCCAAGAAATTATATAATTGTATTTTCGTAACTTTTATTTTCATATACAAATAAGTATGAATTCACATTTAATTTTTTCATGTAATCTGGGGACACCCTTGACCCAAGGTCTATAATTTGGACAAATTTGACAATTTTTATAACTTCACAATTCTGATATGATTACATGAAGATGTTCAATAAGACATAATGGCCTTCCTCCTGTTCGTTTCTTTTAAGAGATAAGAATCTAAAATTTTAATTTAAAAGCTTGAATACCTATTACGGTTCCAGTTTTTTTCCGTCGCGAAGGTCTGAACAAAACTGAAATCTTTTCTGTCTGAATATCTTTGTATTTTGACATGACAATCTTGTATGAGTCTGCTTCTTGGGAAAGTTTTTAATGAATATTCGAACAAATATTCTCAAGTAAAAAAAAAATAGCACATTTTGGTCAACTTACATCAAATGCAATCTACACTTTGCTAGGAAGCTATCGTTTGTTCCATTTTCTGGTCTATGTTTTCCAGACTCAAAACATTACTTTTCTTATTACTTTGTGTTAAGATTTATTGAATTTTCAAAAAAAATGGTCAAATGGTACAATTCATGTTTATTATAGTAATTTACTTCATGAAATATGAAGACAAAAATAGTAACCGGTGTAATTAAAAAGTTCATTAGAACAATAGGGATATCAGCACATTTTGATCAGAATAAACATAGGTTTAAATATCAAAAACTTGATCGGATACCATAACGGAGTAAGCATCCCGTCGACCGGTCACATCTGCCGTGTGATCATACATTTTACAAAGTTAACTAAATAATCTGAAATATATATCCGCGAAGATTAAGAAAAATTAGAATTAGCTAAAATCAATGAGTCAGTTGATAAAGTCTTGTCAAATTTTTTTTAGATGTAAACAACAAAATCTGTAAGCCACATTTGAATCTGTATGATGATAGTAACACTTAGATTTCATCTTTAACATCTTATTATTCTTATAACATCGCAAACTAATTTTTGCAAGTTAATATACTTTATGTTTATGAATATGTTTTTGCTCAATTAAATGTTCATACTTACATATTTCTGAGTTTGTTTTGCAAATAATTTCCAAAGTTCTCTTTTCTTTATATGAGAATCTGCATTCCCTTTCGATCCTCTTGAAATCATCCATAAAGCCCTTGATACTTAAAGCTATAAATGCCAATTGATATTTGGTTTCAGAACTCCATCTTGATTCTCTTTCTTCTAAATTGTTGATTTTTACGAGACATTGTCTAGTGCAGGAACTTGTGTCTGCAAAATTAAGAAAACACTATTAAAATAGACATTATGGTAAAACCGTATATGCAGAATTATTTTGCGATGATTTCATTTTGGTATTATTATCGAGGGTACTGAAACCGCTAAAATTGTATATTGCTAAAAAAATGTGTTTATCTGTATTTATTAAGCTCCTTTAGTGAGCATCTTACAGTCGTGTAAATTATATCTCATTACAAATAAAATACGACTTTTTGAGGACAAACCACTAAATTTTAGTCTTGCTTAAATTTCCACTAATACGGCACCTCATTCTTCATATACTATAAAAAATATCTGATGTAGAAAGACATTTATAATATCACTCTTCAGTCTTGCAAGGTCAAATGATTGGTTGAGTATTTTATGTAAATGATTGTTGTCTTGTCTTATTTTTTAACCTTTTGCACTTCCAAGCAATTTTGTATCGATATTAAGTTGAAAATGCAAATGCAAAAGATATAAGAATAATGTGTTTTGATTTACTCTTGTACGAATGTAATACTGTCATACCTAAATGTTACTCACTCATGTATGAAACTGAGCTTTCTACTGTTTTACAGTTTCGTATAAACAATCCAGTTTATCTTAAAAGGAAAGCTTGAGGTACGATTCTTTTCATACATGTATCGGTAGAGCGCTCCCTCCGTGATCGGGACGTCGTGAGTTCTTATCTCGGCAGCGACTGACCTGGTCGATAGAATAGGTAGCAACTGTTCCTTCGCCATGCGCTCGGCACTTTGAAGAGAAAGTTGCAGGTCCTTCGGATGAAACCTTAAAAACCAAGGCCCCATGTCAGCGGCAGGCGTTGGCACGATAAAGATCCCTCGCTGCTCAATGGCCCCGAGTGCCGAGTAAAGTACAAAATTTGAAACTCTTCACCGGCATACGGTGACGTCTCCATATGAGTGAAACATTCTCGAGAGGGACATCAAACAATATACAATCAATCAATGTATTTAAAAATTAATGAATTTTTAACAGAATCAAAAAGACAATATCACAAAGTGATGGTATCAGTGAGATTAAATTTGACCGTGTTATATTAGAGGAAAGGTCAGTTTAAGGTCATCACCTTTTCCCTGAACATTACAAATAAAAAGAAACACTATTCCCAATCATGTGATCCCTACTTCCATTTCAAAAGATTGAATGCTTTTCTTTTTGCATAAAAATAAACAACCATATAGAGCCTATAACATGACATTACAAAAGTGACATAAATAATTTAACTAAAATGGATATTGGCCAATCCGATTTTTTTCTATTTTTCTTAAAATTTTAGGATATATTAGCCATTTTCATATGCTTCTTATATTTGAATTGTGCTTATTTCACATATGGTACAGTTGACACAAAAAGATACAAATTGATAAAAATACAAAAAAAAATATCGTTTACTAATAATAGAGAAAAAAAAACTTTTTTTTACGCATTTCTGGCTCAAATCTGTACTTAGATTCGAAGCTTTACCAGCTTTTATAGATATTTTTTGTATTGAAAATAATATTTATTTGAGGCTATTTTTTTTATTAGTTGTTTTTCAAGAATTTTTTTTTTTTGAAAAAATAAGGTCTGTTGGTCGAAAAAAAATAAAAAAAGACAGTTGAAAAGTGGTTGTACTAAACAGATTACAAAAGAGTACATTAGGGAACACTAGTATTAAATATTTCAAAAACTTCTACATGCAATTAAACTGCTTTTTGTATGTTATTCTACTTTAGTTTAACATAATTACATATTTTAACAAAAAGATGACTATGTTCTCCTTAGTTTATTAGTAATTTTAATTTTTGATTTGATGTTGTGATTTATCGATCGTTATGATCTTGATCTAATTTAACTTGGAATGGTTCGCTGTTAATGTGAAAAATATTTACGTAATGCAATTAATTTTAATTTTTGATTAATAAAATTTAGTTGATTGCAACAGGGACCTATATACTAAAGGGATAGGCAACTCCTTCATCGCCATGTCTATTTTCCCAAAACATCACGCAAGACACTAGGTCCCTGATTGCAACTAGCCTAACTTGCAACTGCAATTGAAAAGTTTAATTCTCACTTGAATCATATATAAATAGCAGTTTTGATAGAAATTCAAAATAAAAATGAATTCATCATCATGTTTTCTCAGTGAGCATTGCACTTCATGACCTATCTCTTATACGTCTCTGCATTAACAGACAAATGGAGGAAATTCGGATTAGGAAAAAACGATCAATTTTGGAAGTAAACAAGTCAAGTATATTGCAAAATAGATAGGACTGTGGATATTTACGAAGAATAGAAGCATACTGTATTAAAAATTTTCATTTATTGAAGACATCACATTAGATCAGAGAACAATTAATTAACCAGGACAAGCCTTCACCCCAGTCGGTCACATGGACCGTTGGTACAAGATGTACAGTGAATTTCATCTAAGAAATTTCGATTTTCTATCAGTTTTGCCAGTAGGACAAATGGTTTTTGGAAACTCTGTATTGATGACAAGCTCCTTTCCATGGTCTTCACCATTTTTGCAGCATGTGACACATTTTTTTCCCCAAAGATTAGCTTCGTATTTTTCAGCGGCAATTTCAATTGTAAAAAATAAAGCCTAACAAAAATTATATTTTTTTTCAATTTCTCAAATTTTAAGTCGGCGATCTTGAAAAACAACTAATAAAAAAAATGGCCTGATATATTTTGAAACTTTAGTGTAATTTACCTTACATGTGAATTTTTTTAAGTCCTTGATTATGTAAAAAATAAAACTACATTCATTGTTATTTAACAATTTTGAGAGACAGAAAAGAAGATATTTTCATACGCCAACATCCCGCCAAAAATACAGTCCACGTTAGTTTTCAAATTCAGTTTACCATTTCCATTTAAAGTTGTATAATTGTAATGAGTAATGAAAAATATGGCCTTTTAATCTCGTACACCTAAATACATGTATATTAGAAATATGAATAAATATTTTATGAAACCTTTATCTAGTCAAAAACCTGAGAAAAATCCTACCTTAATACATATGCTACTGAAAAGATCATTTACAGTGGTGCAATTAAATATTAATGAATATTAACTTAGAAAATCAGTCTAAAATTTATCTGAGACGTTTTAGTGATTTCTGTGGCAACGTATAAACTTTATAGTCCTTTGACAGCAAAAGTAAGATTTGCCTATTTAATTTAAGCCCCCATCCCTCTTCCACCAACAAAAAATGTTTATTTCTCCCTCAAATAACATCATTTGTTGTAAGTTTCAAACAAGCATATAGATTGACTGGTGAAAAAACATAATTACAGACACAAATAAAAATTTTTTTAAAGTACTGAGATAGATTAAAAGTAGTGTGTCTTTTACCTATTTATTATTATTGAAATATTTCATTCTAACTACTGTTTTATTGTAATCCTTTTCGAAAAAACAAATGTTACAATGATATTATCTTTTTACAATAAACTCAATACTTTTCTGAATGTTTATGATAATGTAATATAGGACAAATTTGCGAAAATTCAGTATGTTAAAAAACGAAAATATTAAACAAAGATGAAATTTTGTAGCATTTACCTACCTTCTCTAAACCACTGTTTAGCTTCTGCCAATGTAAAACTGCATCCTTTATCTCCCAATGCAAAAGCAAAAGACTTTTCAATGCATACCACACTTAAAAGTAAGAAAGACTTCATGTCATTTTTGAATATTATTTTATATGAAGCTGATTTAATCGTCAGTTCAAATTTTGTGTTTTGCTATTAAAAACAAAAAAAAAACCTTCTTGTATCTAAATTATCAAATTTGAGGATATTCATATCGTTCATGACTGTGTCATATTAATACACTACAAAGGAAATATATACTCACAATCAATAGAAACGAGGCACCCTAATTTTAAGATGAAAATTAGGTACGGAATATAATTCTGTATAAAAGATATTAGGACATGTTTCATTTTTCCAAATCAGCTATTGAACGGTTGAATGATTTTCATTCCATTACCAGAAGTTGATTTTTAGCTCTTAAGGAATGCCTTAGCTGTTTCCATTTTCTGTGGTGGCATTCGTTTGTACAGAAATTTTGACTAATTTAAATTCATAGCCATTAGAAATATATCTTTTGGAAGAATGCTTTACCACGTGTGTTGAAAAGTAAAAAAATACAACTTTTTCATTTCATCAATTTTTTTTTTTTAATATTTCTAAGGATAATAACCCCTTCTCGTGTTTCTTCATTCAGGTGTTGTCTTTGTAAAACGGATTCCTTGATATTCACAATTCAAATCTATTTACATGTATAAGGATGTTTAAGAAATCACTGCCTAGTTTTGAAAGTATGCCAGGGCATCAACAATAGTGGGAAACATGGGATAATTTGCATAACGGGCTAAAATTATCCTATGTTTTCCACTATTGTTGATGTCCCTGGCATACTCTCATAACTAGACAGTGATTCCTTATATTTCCATTTCATTGTGAAATAGAATTGTAGACTTAGACAGTAAAAATGTAGACTAATAGATTTAAATTACACGAGGACTCCCATGCCAATTTCAATAGTCCTTGCACATTGACGTCAAACACAAAGGCAGCCGCACGAGATTTACATGCATATTTGGCCTCCTTAGCGTCAGACACAGAGACATATGCGCACGAGATTTGCCTTAGCTGCTGACCTATCGACCTGCCTAATTTACATTCCGGCAGAATTATCAAGAAATTAATTTCCCCAACTTTTAAACAGTTATCACAGAGAAAAAAAAATTATAGAAATGGAAATATATTTATTTTGGAGCTTTTGACAACCGAATGATGTATTTGAACTAGTCTTTACTAACTTATCATTATACTTTATGAGAAAAATTAAAGCAGTATATCATAAAGTTGTTTGTTTTTGTTTTTTTTTTTTTTTGGTAATATTCACAAGTAATGTTTTTAAAAGAAAACTTTAAATAAATAAAGGTTTATTCAAAATAATATTTCTTCACAAGGTATGCTTACCAATATAAACACTGAATATACTGTGCATCTATTCATACTTTATGATTCATATTTTAGATTATCTCACAAAAACACAGTCAGTTAATACTTGTAAAACGTATTTAAAAAACTCAGTAAGTGTATTCCCTTACTAAAATCAGTAAATTCACGTATTTCCTAAGCACAAAAGGAATTTCATGTATTTCCTATAATTCAGGAAATATACAAAATTCCTGATTACACATATTTACAACATGTACATACCTGCTTATGTTGAACGCAGAATATCCATCATGAAAAAGCAAAGAGGTAAGCAACCCTGAAATTTAAAAATTGTTTTTCAATGTTTGCAATATGGAAGACGATAATACCATTTAAGTCAGTTTGCTTGAGGCACCTGCTATCCAACCTCTGGCTCTTCAAGTTCTTAGTAACATTTAAAAATTTATTCAAATAAAAAAGAACAAGGTATCTCTAGTTAAACACAAATCAATATCTGATTATTGCAAGAAAAACAATTAGACATCATATCAAACAATCTCGTGGGCTTTTGAATGAATACGTACTGCACATAATATTATATATATCTTATGTGTCTCAATATTTCTCAACATGATCCTTAGGGGATCTTAGTAATATTGCATAATCTACTTTAAATATCTAGATTACTTTTCAAAAATTCAAAGCATTAGAAGCTTTGATAAGAGACAAGTCTTTGGAAGCTTAAAGATTTAAGGCCTAGATAGATTATCTTAGCCTAAAGTGTTTTTTATAAGTTTAGAGAAGCAATCTTTAAAAAAAGATAATTCAATTTGTTCTACTTAAAATTAGAATTTCATTTTAATTACACACCCCATTGAAATTAATACGTTTCATAATCATAAAGACAATAGAAAAAAGTGCCGACTATACAAATGATAAAGAGATAAATTATAAGAACAAACGTGTGATTTTTTTCAAGAAAAATATCGTGGTAAAAAATTATTTGAACGTAAATAACATAATTATATATGTATTAGTATCATGCATATCATGAGGGTGAAGGGTTTTCTTAAGTTAACTTATTGTAGGTTTTATTTTTAAAGTCCGTCAATTTTAAGTAAATACATGTGGGCAATTTAAATACATGTGGGCGACCGAGCCTGCGGGGTCGCTATCTTTTTCTGTGTCTGAGGTCAATATCCATCGTCATGAGTCCTTATAACCACATATTGACCTCCACTGAAGTCCATAATAGTTATATTATATAATCTCACAAAGTGAATGCACCGACATAAACATTATGACGTCACGTTCTACGTAACTTCAGTGCAACCGAACGGTTTGTCGTGCGATATTATTTTCCGCGGACGTGCTTTCACGTCGCTATCGCAAAAGGAGGAATATCACGTGTCGTTCTTTCGGCCAATGAAAACTACGAAAATAATCTCCTTATATAATATAATATTATATTAACATAAACATAATTATATGTCATGTGAGTTCCTTAAGCTGTACGGATGTAGCAGAAAAAGTAAGAATTTCTGATTTTCTCAACATTTTTCAGAATGTATTTTCTATATGACAGTGTCATCTCAAATCATTGTAGTAATACGTGTATTTCCTTAATCCACACGGCAAGTTTGCCAAAACATTATAAGATAAGAGCAAAATATTTATCTAAAAGCAGAAATAAATAAATATATTTACTTACATTCAATAACATGCTTCCATTTTGTCATTTTCTTTCAAAACAAACAACTTCCTTGTGTAAAAATCCTTATACATGTATATAAATGTGGATTAAGTTAAGTATGCCACTTTAAATGGAATTTTCTGAATCATCGCTTGGATTGCTTCAAATACAAGTATCTGTGTTGTTGACTCTCTTAAAGTTGTGAATAGAGATGACGTCTTGGGGTGAAAATTTTTAACAATCTAACTAATATATTTCTGGGTCAAGTAGTCATGTAAAAAAAAATAGCATAAATGTTTATGTAGTGACCATTAAAAAGCAGACGAGGAAATGATTGATTGATTGATAGATTTATTGTATAATGTTTAAAGTCCCTCTTCAGAATATTTCACTGATATGGAGACGTCACCATTGCCGATGAAGGCCTGCAAATTTAGGCCTATGCTCGGCTCTTTTGGCCTTTGAGCAGGGAGGGATCTTTATCGTGCCATATCTAGCCTGCTGTGACACGGGGCCTCGGTTTATACGGTCTCATCCGATGGACCGCCCCATTTAGTCGCCTTTTACGACAAGAAAGGGGGTACTGAGGACCTATTCTAACCCGGATTCCCACGGGAGATGAGAAAATGAATTGCTTATTATTTATAGATAAACACTCGAGGCAACATTGTTGTGCAATTGTACATATGATTAAAGCAACCTTATCTCGTTTTCCAGAATGTAAAATAATTCTTGTGTGCTTAACTGAAATATCAAGCATGAAAAAAATTCATACTGCCATAGGACAGGCATAGTGATTCATAAATAAGACTGTTATTGTTTTAAAATAATGCATACACAAAGTAGATCTATATTTAATGAAGACGCAAAACAATGGATTCTTGTGGTCAGTAGGTAGCCCTTTTTCTAATGAAACAATATAGGCACGAAGCTATATTGTGATGAATTATTCTGAAAAAATGTAATTTATTTAAATTACTTGTACTTTTTATTAAAATGTTATAGCATTGATATTCACTTCTCTTTAGGGATTTAATTTCGTGGTCGGAGAAGTATTGAAAACCAATGTATATGAAATTGCATCTTAAACATGTAACTCAAAAACAACGAATATTAACCTGTGATCAAGCACATATGATACTTTTACATGATTTCAGCATCGACTTTGCATAAAACTTCGATTTCTGATTGTTTTTAATGTTGCTTTCATGCAGATGTTAAATATAATCTCATTTAAACGCCACAAAAAGAACATAACTTAAACTATTTTATAAATTTTACATAAATCTGTACATATATAAGTGAACAAGTAAAGAGATATTTTGAATTGATCAATTATAAATCATAAAAAAACTGTTCCGGTGTTCTTACTTTTGAGGTCTGGTCGATATTCCTCGGACACTGATAAAGTTTATATTTTATTTATTTCAATCAAACAGTTTAATAATTCATATTGCATTCATCATATCTTAGTGAGGAAATGTGTTGCAATTTGTTGCATTTACGTGTTAAAAGAACGACCAGTCAGAAAGCTACAAAAATACATTTACAAATTGAGAGCAGAGGACACACGTGCTCCTGAAACGTCAGAGGTCATAGAAATTTTCAAAATGGTCATGGAAGATAAGAATGAGTACAAATGAAAAAATTGAAAGAAAGAAGGATATGAATGAGGAAATATATGGAATAACAATGAAATGAGGAAGATATACACAATCTTGTCTGAGTTTCATCTGTAAAGATTTCATATTCTTATTTGTATACTGAAATATCAGTTTGATTGTGCAATCTCATAATTAAAAAAAATATTCACATCTTATATTTCTTGCTCCATGAATAGATACATACGTATTAGCATTTTTATTAAAATCTATATACATGTATATATGTAGCTTTTCTTTGTTATACCGATACAACATTCTTTGTGATTTGAGAATCATTCATTTGTAAAATCTTCTCTAGGTACATGTACTTGTAATCCAGATGACTATGATTTTTCATAAATTTACAATAGAGAATACATGACAAATGAAATGTTATTGTTGGTACATGTATTTCAATATTGCTTTGGACTCTTTTAATGTCATATAGTATTTTTATAGAAGCACATGACCTAATTATGTTATTTATTTCAATCATTTGTACATGTATACATGTAACTACTTGAAAATATTGCCGAAATCTTATAATTTGTCCTCAATTAGAATATGTTAAATGCATGTATCAACAAATGCTACTGACTTGTTTGTATACTTTCTTCTTTGGAATGAACACTGAAAAATAAGTTATTTCTCTTGATGAAAGTAAGATTGTGTTTACAAGCATTATAAGACATTTTCAAATATCTAATCCATGATGATAGATCTTTGGAATGTAATGATTTTTCAACTTAAGCAGAAATACCTGATTTTCAATGTGTACAAGTGTGTATTTTCTTGTGAAAAATATTGAACAAGAACACATGTAACTGTTTCATTTAATTAACATATGAAACCTTTTTCATAGGATTCTCATATGCAAATGGCTTGATAAAAATTTAAACTTTTCTTATGAAAATCATATGAAGTTATTTGCTTCATATGATTCACATATGATGCCCTTTTTATGATTCTCATATAAAGGCAATCATATGTTTCAGATACATGTACTATACACATATGTGGATCGTTTGTGGGTAAATTGCCTGTGTACAGAATGTTCCATCTATCTGAACAATAAAAGGGCTTATGGCGGATTAGTCCGTGAGCCACTGGGGGTGGTCGGTACCATTTTGGGTGAATAAACTTTATAGTGATATTTGGTAAGGTATACCCCTTACTAGTGAGAAAATGTATGATAGCATCAAATCTGTTGTGGTTTCCATGCTGGAGACAGATTTATTGTCTTTTACTCGCTCAAATAACGTATTTTGAGCAGAATATATTTGCAACCTGCAAAGTATTTGTCACAAAGTTGCAAACCGTGATAGAAAGTTTTACCAGAGTTACTCCTAGATATGATGAACATATTAAAAGACCATTAACTGAGTTACTAGCCGCGATTCTAATAAAAATGCATAATTGTACCATTTTTATTAAATAGTTACATGTACCTCAAAAATTTGTTTAAAGAAAAAGATAAGTTCCGACGCACATATACTAGTTTAGTTATTAGTCCGTCGATGACGACGTTGGCCAATGTCTCATCTTCGTGGGGGAGGGGGGTGACCTGGACGGTTGGTGCGGAGGTGACTGGTCAAGTCTATCATGAGTTTTTTGACTAGAGCCACGCCCCCTTCTTTGTAAATCTCAGCTGGGATGGTGCTTTGCCGATTGACAGCAGACTAATTGCTTTCTGGATCTCATCCAACGTGGGGACGGCGTCCAGTGACTTGTTGATGGGAACCTGGGCAGTCGGTTGATGGCTTTGTCGTTGATGGTAGTAGGGCGGTTCAAAACGTCATTGAAATGTTCAACCCACCTGTCGAATATTTTTTTCTTCTCTGTGATGAGTGTTAACCGGTCATCACTGAGGAGAAGGGATGAGCCTGATGGAGTTGGCCCATAGACTTCCTAAAGTCCACAGTAAAAGTTCTTCCTAGGTCTGTCATGAGATTCGGCGTAGCGTTGGATCTCGTCAGCTTTGGCATTCAGCCAGGAGTCCTGCATATCCCGAAGCTTTTGCTGTACTATGCCGTGAGCGTTCCTCAGAGCGTCTTCTTGGCTGTGGAGGTTGGATCATCTATATGATCCTTGTAAGCGCAAAGTTTGTCCTCTAGAAGCTGCGTGATCTCGGCACGGTTCTCATCAAACCAGTCTTTGTGTTTTTTTTTTGGTGGAGGGCCCAAGACACTCAAAGGCTGTATTGTGCACTGTATTACATGTACGAAGTGTGTTCCATGCTGCTTCTACGTCATGGTCATCAAGCACGGTGGAGTTGAGGTGTTCTTTTAGGGTGTCAGCAAAGTACTGTGAGGTGGAAGGCAACTTGAACTTACCAAAGTTGAGGCATTTTGAAGCCTTAGTCTCCTGAGGATGTATCCTGAGTTTGATCCAGAAGTTGAAGTTTAGAGACTGTGAGACGGTGATCTGTCCAGAGCTCCGTACCGCACATAGCCTAGGTGAACAAACGAACTGTCTGTCTGTCTCTCTTCCTGACAATGACGTAGTCCTGATCCTTATTTTCTTCGTGTTCTCTTTGTTATTTCGACTGCATGTGCAGGGAACCCATCAGCCGCGATAAACTGGCTAGGGTAGGGTGGAGCAGGCAACGATTGGGATAACTTTTCTAATCTGCTCCTCTTCCCATGGAGGTGAGCAGTGCGTTCCTAAAGAGGGTTGCTCAGTTGCAAAGGTGGCTGTGGAACTTCAACGCTGCTCTAGTCGGTGAAGAGCGACCATTATAGCCTGTGTCGGCTGTGTGCAGGTCCGCGAGAAGCAACTTCCAGTGAACCCGCACCTGTCACCTTCGTTGCTTGCCTGTCGCCAAAGGGCTTTCGGGTGGACGACAGAAGGAATGGAAGATGATTAATGACTTCCGTGACGAGTTTGATTAAAAAGAAGGTCGCAGACCTCACTCTCTCGCCCGCAACCATCTAGATCCAGTGGCAAGACAGATGTAAGGACGTCTGGAGATGAAGAAAGATACAGCGGAAGAGCAAGCCCTCAGTCAACAGGATTTGAGACCCTACAACACTTTGTGTAGAGAGTGCTCGCCTAGAGGGATCTCCCTTAAGAGTGTACGGGTTCCCTCTACCCGGACTAGTGAAGGGAAGGGGCGTCAGGCCATTACAGGTCGTGAGACACAGCCCACTGCCAACAAAGCACATATATGATTGTGCACATATGTTGCCTAATTTTGATGTAAAAAATATATATTACACTTTTAACTTAGATGAACATACAAGTGTTCATTATCACAATGGTTTAGCATGAGATTAAATAAATAATACATTTTAGGTAAAGGCTTTACTTGAGATCTGACATGTTCACAATATCTTTGTTAAAGATAAATACTCGCCTATAAGTCGGTCCGATATAAGTCGGTTGTATTTATTAAAATCTATATCAGAGGGACTGCCCTTATAAAATACCATTCATTTTAAAGCTCGCCTATAAGTCGGACATAGAGATTTGGACAAGAGATTAACTCCCAAAAATCCGACTTATAGGCCAGTATAAATGGTAACACAAACAAACTTTTTCTTCAGAAATCAGCATCATTTCTCATAGATTTACGTTTAAATTGACAATCTGAATAATGTTTACCAAGTAGAGTGGGAGAATTTTATAAGATGTCAAAAAGTTAAAAAAGTGTGCAAAATTTTGTATGGAATTATATAGAACATGTAGAAGGCAAAATAAAATCTCGAATCTAAACATCAAGAAAAACCTACGATTTCTTTATATTTCAGGGAATTGTTATTTATATTTATATCAATACAAATTAAAACCGTTCAAAAATATATATCAACCCGCGCATCCATTTTTTGTTTGTGGTAAGTACCTTTAAGTAAATAAACAATATACGCACAGGGTAAATCAAGGGAATTTTCCTTCAATTTTCATTTTTAGGATAGGGGTAAAGATTTACTATCAAATCAAGTAATATATATTTGTTACTTAAATAATGTTTTGAAATGCTAATACATGATAAAAATTCTATAAATAAAATGACCATGCAATATGTTTTTGGTGTGAAATTTGTCACAGTAGTTACATGTATTTCAAGTAATTTCTTTCCTTTGATCAAAATTTCAAAATTGCGTATTCCACTTTTTTTATCAAGGGTATATTTATATTCCTAAATAACTTAGACGGCTCATTACAGAGCCAATATTGAAAAATGACTGTACAGGGTAATAGCATGGTCTACATTCAAAAGAATTTTCAAGAAAATATCATCCGAAATAAGATAGAAATTGCATATTGAAAAACCAAACTTCTTCTTTAAAAGACACAGCCGAGAGAATGAACAAGTTGGGTTGGTGTATATAAACAGTTGATACACCATTAAAGCCACAATCAATTGAATGCTATCATACATTTTCTGACGGTAGAGATGTATGTCATCCAAAAATTAACTATGAAAATTATTCACCCGAGATGGTACCGATACCGAAAAATTCATGGCCTGGCTCATGGACTAGATGTGACATAATCGTTCCCAGCTCTTCAACTATTTTGTAGCTTTGTTGTATTTAATGAACTTGCAAGCTGTGAGAATCAAATTGGCGTTAGGGCAATCATGAATAATAGATTCAGCATAATTAAAAGAAGGGAATATATAATGATTCATGATGGAAAGATCAGATCAAAATTGGATTCACTTATTTAATGATCGTCATTTGGGCATTTGTTGTCGACACAACCTTTGTTAATATGAAAATCATAACTTAAATTATATATCCTGACTCCACTGAATGTACGCTGTGTAGCAACGGTTTAAGTTACTGTAGTTGATTATTTGAATAAATTATCCAATTTACTTAAGAATGTTGATCTTTCATAACTTATGCCATATGGTCACATCTTAAGCAGACATACATGTAGTCAGAATTTGTTGCCTGTTCGCACTAATGTGGCACAACTAAACAAATCTTGAGCATATAGAGTATTTTTTCTTGCTTAGTCAGAAACACTTTTTAATATACCACTCAAAATGGTTTGCATTGTTTCTGTGTAATATCTGGAAGTAAGAAATTAACAATGGCTGCAAAATCGATTAAATATAACTGACTCTATCTCATAAACAAATTTTTATTTCTGTGATAAAAATAATAGTTCTAATAAGCAGAAGTCAATGAATTCTTCTGGAGGGTTTCTATGTCTGATTTAAACTCACTTTTAACTTGATATTAAGCCGATTTGTTATTCTTCGCAGTAAAAGAAAGAAATTAAATAGAAATATTTCACATACAATGTAGACATTGATTGTTTATTTTTAAAAAAAATAAGAAAGTGAAATAAAAGTAATCATGTCATAACTCATCATATTTAGTGCTGGAAGGCAGTTGAATATTATTCTGTCTTCTTAATTTTTAATAAGGTTTCTAAAGCTTGAAAGGCAAGAAACACCATAAATAAAATAGATATACACTAAGTGCAACGGTGACCTTTCTAAAAAAAAAATTCTTTACTTATTTGTAAGTGAAAAATAATCACTAGCTGATTGTTTGACGTTATAATCATTATCTTCAGATACAGAAACATCAGATGCCATGTGTCGTCTCCCTGTATTGAGATTACTGTAGTCACTCTCCTCCATTGTAAGATTTATGGTTCCATGTGCGTGGTCATAAGTTTCATCAACATCAGGATTTTCCTCTTCCTTTTCATTAAGATGATTGTAAACGTCATTATTTACGTCATTATTTTCCATAATCGAGCTTTTTATATCTTCTTGAACGTTTCTATTCTTCTGTGATTCATCAGAATGAGCAAAAGGTGGTACATTCAAAATTTGTCTCTAAAAAAAAATTGTCTTTTAAAATTTATTTTATCAACTTTTTTGATTGACGAAATATTAAACCTTAAACATAAAATTTAACTTAAAGAGACAAATGAAGTTTATCTAAAATTTTCAATTTTATTTTTTATATGTAGAGAAAACAAAATCAAATAGATTATTGATTCCTCAATAAAGTGTAAAACAAAACAAAATCTTATTCATATGGTAATCAAATGCGACAATTAAGATCAATAATCAGAGTCCGCTGTAAAATATTATATCTGAAAATAGTTTTTTCTTATAATACTGCATTTAAATTTTAGCGGCAGAGATTTCATTACCGATGGTAAATTCATGGTAAGGAAGGGACCTATTTTGAACAGATGCATATGTATTAAGGGATAACTCTATCAAATATCTAGCATAGTTAACATAGTTAACTACATTGAATACGATGATATTGATTTACTATGACTGTTTATTCCGGAACTTTTTTGTAGACTTACAGCCTTAATACATCTTAAATTACATACCAATAATATAATGTTTTGATGAGTTATATACAAATACAAAAAATATTTTATTTTAATATCATAAAACGATTACTTGTAAGCTTAAGAAATAAAATATAACTACCTGAAATCAAAATTATAAATACTTTGACTTGCTATAGTGAAAAATAATTTATTATAGTTAACTATTGTACTTTAAAGAGCAGTATATGTGTTCTCTTCCTACACACATGAAGTGATTTAATACATATTTAAATACCAAAAGAAGACAAATCTTTACGTATACCTGTGTTGGGCTTTTTGACATGGCAGGAAATGCTCATTCCTCCATGGCACCTGATCCTATCCCTAATGTTTTGGAGGTCGTGTTTGCTCAGGCTCCGGGATCGTGAAACATTTCAGGCTTAATTCAAAATCTTCATAGTGTACTTAAATTTTATGGGAGGAAAACTCATCAAATATGAAAAAATATTTTAATTTTGATTCATAAAAATGTTGATATTTACAAATTTTGTTATCAATTCAATTATCATTTTACAAGCAATGGAAAAATTGGCTTAAGTCTAAGTCTGTTTCATGATCCTGGGGTCTGCTCCTATCTTTTATAGTTTTATGGACTTTAAATCTTGAAACTGTTCGTTATCTACTTATTTTTCATTAAACATGTACCAAATTTTGTATTGTTTTTGTTTCAAATACTAAAGACATCTCAAAGTAATGCAGTTTTTTATACCATGTGCGGTATATATGTCAAAGGATCAAAAGTTAATTTGTTGGTCACTACGAGTGCTAAACAAGGTTTACATGGTATTTTCAGCGACTAGTAATTGAATATTAACCATGCTTTCGCAGTTAATGATGTTTTTCAATGAATTTGATTAACACGGATATACAGACTAATAATTTTTGAAGGCGGTGCTTAAAATTACTGCCTTTAACACAATGCGCAAGACCAAAGTACATTTACCAGCATCATTAAGAGTTCCTGTTAGGTTTGGAAAGAGTAAATCGAATGGACTTTTTCAGACTGGTATGTTTAACATAAATTAAAATCTTTCTTACTTCATTTGAAAGATGCTCGGTAGGATTGTTTTGAAGTACACCAGTTTCAGTCTCATAAGTAGCATTATTAAAAACTGCGGTCCTTGAGTATTCTCTATAAAATATAAAAGTTCAGATGTTTTCTTTTTAAAATTTTAAATGCAACTGATTTTAGAAATAAAGTTTTCAAAGACAGTATTAAAGTTGAATATAGCTGCTAGAGTATGTTTTACTTAGTTTTAAATTTTCCATATCGAAGATGATGATACATGTTTCCAATTACAACAGTTAGGACAATGCCTAGGATAAGGCCCCCAAGAACAGACACAACTATCACACTGACTGCAACATCTTCTGAAATGAATAACTCAAAATAAATTTATGATTTGTCCATGGTAAGTCTTTGAAATTATGCTTAAATAATTGTAAGAAAGTTTTTATCAGCGGGCATAAATTGAATTCTAATTACTCATTGTTAGCTTATTGCTATATCACCTTCAACATCCAAAACAATATTTTTTACATTCTATTCCCTATTCACAATTTTGTTTATTTTACTTAACTAAATAGAAGAATTTTCTGTTGATAAAATTATATAGCAATGAAAACCCTCAAAATATACATTTGTGTAGATGTCATTATTGCCCAAATTTGTAACTCTCATATTGAAAATATGCATACTTTCCTGTTCCTTGAAATTTTTTTGAAAGATACCGCCCGATGTCGCTGAAAGTAGTAATATATTCTCCCTTAATTCTTGTAATAATGTGCAGCAAATAATTAAAAAAAGGTTTATGAACACACAAAAAAGAATCACGAGTATTTCAATAAATCAAAATTTATAGAGTCCTAACAGGGTCGTACAAAATCAAAATATACCGTTGAAGCACATTAATGTAATTATTAGAATAATCATTAAATTACTTTTTGAAAAAACATAAATCTTCTTTCTATTCCTACCATAGAATTCAGTTATAATTCTAGTACACACTTTCTCGTTGGACTTCTTGGAAAACAATGTAAAAAAGTACGTATATAATCATTTAATGTCGATGGGAAAATTCCACGAACATGCAATAAACAAGGGATTGCTTGGGCTCAAAATGCATCAGATGGTGAAACGACAAGGTCAATTTATTCAGTACATTCAGTTTGTTAAAGAGACAGTGTTGACGATAGTAAATAATAACTTCAGGACTTTAGCAATCTTATGAATCCTTCTAGTATTGGTATAGTGTTGTAATAGTTCTATTCATTAACTAGAATGACAAACGCATAATGTATCATTCATGAGATCATATTTTGTACTCTTCGCTAAGTCTCTTTTGTCCCAGTTAGCCGACCAAATGCATGTGAGATTTGAAAAGTTTCAGTCATAGAAATAGAAAGAAAGTATCACAATTACAGTTTATTGATTGTAAAGCGATTTATACATTGATTTAAAATAATACTTACATGGAAAACATTCTGAATCATTCAGTGGAACATATCCACGCCGACGAACGCATGTATCATTCTGACAAATCAAGCCTGATACCATTGAACACTGCTCATTTCGCTGGCATGTGTCGTTCAATTTCAAATTTCCTGATAAAAAAGAAAAATAAAACAGCTTTCAATTATATGAATTTACTATATGTGTTAGCTTAACGAGGCCGAGTCTAATTATTTCTGCACTAGGGATTTTGATAATTCTTTGATCTTAATTTTTACTGTTATATTTATTGTTTTAGGATTAAAAAATCGCATGTTTACCACCCCGATTTCTGAATGGGCCATCTCAAATGTTGTCAAACTTTACTATTGGACCCTATGGGAATTTGTTGGAAAATCCCCAAATTATTACATTTTCGCATATTTTTGTATTTCTGCCCTAGGAATTTCTTTTTCATTCATGTAAATGAAAGTAAATGTAAAAAGTCACCAAATTGTGAAATATTAAAAAAGGTTAACCATCTTGATAAGTCTAGGTAGTAATTATTAAGTTTATTTTTTCGAAGCCAAATTCCTTCAAAATTGCCATATCACGGTATAAATACATATCTTTGCTGATGAATTATCGGTGCATACAATTTTTTTTGGCATAAATAGCAATTTTTAGATTGCTAGTATGTTTCTTGGGAAGTTATGTCATCAGTTTTTAGTATAATATACATGGACGTCTTGAACATACAAGCGATATGCGTCATTCTTCAGCGTCATGCATTGCTTACAAAATCCGAAAGTGGAGACGTTGTTAGAGCCATATCAACGTTCTTTTTCCAATAATTGTCTTAAAATCACATTTTCAGATCAGTAGGAGTTACAAATAATGTCAATTTTGTATTAAAATTAAAGTAATTTTCAAAGGTGTACAGCCACACAAATGACTGCATGAAATTAAAAAGCTGCGCAAAGTGATGCGCACTCGAATTAGACCCGGCCTCGTTTAGTATTGTATTACTATTACCCGTCGTTCTTATATCGAGCATATACATGTATTAAAGCTCTATAGTGGTGTCATCAGTACAGTACAACTCGTTTGGTACCAACACGGATATAGTGAATTTTTCCTGTGTCTCCGGCAAAATTCTTGACAAATCTTTGTAAAATTTTACGGTTATACCGAACGCTGATATAACGAATTACGGATAATTACGTGTCCTCGATAACGTCTGTTTTATAAAATCCACGAAAATTGATGAAGCCACAGTAATTTGCCTGTACTCCAGACGCTGTGATAAGACCGATAACATCCAAAAATATAAAAAAGAAATCAATGCTAAAACTTTCTATTATCAATTTTCTCTGTTTATAATAGATTATTTCGTTTTATCTTTATTATGAATTCAGAGTTGCTTTTTTTATATAGACGTAAGAGTATTAAAAAGGTTGTGGCGTGGCAAGTTAAGGTATTCAATCCCTAATAGGAACAAATTCAATGAAATTGAACACATAACTCATATGTAGGCATTGAATACTCAGTTTATTTAGACATATTTCCCATTTATTACTATTAGTATGAAGGATGGGATATGTCCTAATTTATGACCTTGAATTTTGGTAAGAGTCATCTTCCCTTTTTTTTAATTAATTAAAAAAATCAATTAAAATAATGTAGCCGGTAAAAAATCATTTTCAATTGTCATTTTATTTTTAATATTTCAACGCATCTTTCCACCGCAGGATTTATTGATCAATAAATTATTTAAATTTTTATTTTGAAAAAAAAACGCTTTTCCCCATAGACTTCAATGCAATCTTTGTTAATTAATTAATGCTTAATTAATGAAATTTTTAAAACTTTCTCGCGGGCAATCCTTTTCCACTATAAAGTGCTTTAATATAATATCAGTGTATTATGTACTTGACGGACATTTAAGGGTAGGGAATTAGGTCCCATTAGGGATGGAAATCCTTAAATGATGCAATTGACTATTACGAGGAGCAAAAAGACTACTTATAAATATACGGGTTTTTTGTAATATTTTTGTGATAATTTTATTTTGTAATTGTTTTAATCAAATTAAGCCAATGCAATTCTAATTTTGGTGTTCGTAGAATATTGGATATATAGCAGTGTATATATTACAGTGTATTCTACAACGCAGTATATGACAAGGTTTCGTGTGTTCAAGTGTTTTGAATAATAGATGACTTGAATATTTTACATGACTTGTAGTTGATTTCAAAAAAATTTCACATAATGTAAATATATGTATATATCAGCTTAAAAATAAATATTGATAACACTTCAATTTTGTCTTGTTTTTTATTTTTTCAGAGAATTTTGACTTTTATTCCTAAAATTTAAAGCCGAAAGAAACTTTCTGGAAATTTTAACAAATATACGTTATTTATGCCAGGCTTCAAAAAGCAAGACCATGAAGTTTTAAAGACAACATCAGAAAAAAAAAATTTAATTTATTTTTTAACAATAATATTGAATTCAATATAAGATTATATTCCGTAGCATAAAATTATATATCCGCTGAAATTTTTAAAAGGTTTAAAAAAAAATGAAAGTAACGATACCAGATGTCTTCTTTTTCTTCGTTAAAGCGTTATTGTCGAGTATGTGCGAGAACTTTTTTAAGAGCCCTAAAATGTTCTTTACAAAAAAAACAAGAGGCCCACGGGCCTTATAGGTCACCTGAGCATCATGCAACAACTTTGAAATGATTGAAATTGGTTTAAATTTTAAGCTAGATGCTATGGCATTCACAATTTTGAAAGAGGCACCATTGCTAATCATAACTTTACACTTAGCAATTGTTTAGTTTGTTTACTTAATACCCATAAGCAGGGTAGGGGAACAAAAATGTATGTCAACTGATCAGTAATACTGTAAATCACATTTTATTCGCGAGAATTTTATTTTCGCATAATTACGCGAGAAGTGAGCTCGCAAAAATTTCATTCTCGCGTATAATAGCATTCAAGATTATACAGAAGAATAACCACAATTCGTGAAAATTATGTCTCGCTTGTAAAGAATCAGTGACTACTATCTCGCAGAAATAAGGTGTCGCGTAAAAAAAGTGATCTACAATATTCAGCAATAATCAGGAGTGCTCCTACCACACATGAACTCCTGACCCTAGGTCTAGACATTGCACAATTTTTGAAAAGGCACACTTGCTTATCAAAATTACTTAATAAATACCAAGGAGCAGATTTTAAACAATTCATTTTCAGTATATAAGTAGAGCCCCCCCCCCATTTTTGGTATCCCTGACCCAGGGGCCTTGAAATTCACAATTCTGGAGGAGGAGCCAATCATAACTATATAAATAGTTCATCTGCTTATTACCCAGAATTAGAGAAAAAGATTTTAAAAGATTTATTTAATTTACCTATATAATCATTATAGAGTCACACCCTAACACCAGAACTCCTGACCATGGGGACATAAAATTCACAATTTTGGCAGAAACATTCTTGTTCATTATAACTATGTCCTTAATTAGTTTATTAAATACTCAGAAGCAGAGAAGAATATTTTCAAAAATTTAATGCATTTTCACTATGTAATCAATAGAGCCCCGCCCTTACACCAGAACCCCTGACCCTGGGGCCATAAAATTCACATTTTTGGTAGAGGCACTCTTGCTCATCATAACTATGAACTTAATAAGTTTATTTGATACCCAGGAGCAGAGAAGAAAATTTTCAAAGAATTAATGCATTTTCACTATAAAATCAATAGAGCCCCGCCCTAACACCAGAACCCCTGACCCTGGGGCCATAAAATTCACAATTTTGGTAGAGGCACTCCTGCTCATCATAACTATTACTTACAATGTAGTTAGTTTATCTAATACCAAGGAGCAGAGAAGAAGATTTTCAAAGATTTAATGTATTTTCACTATATAATCAATAGAGCGACGCCCTAACACCAGAACCCCTGACCCTGGGGCCATGAATTTCACAATTTTGGTAGATGCACTCTTGCTCATCATGACTATGTACTTAGTTAATTTATTTAATACCTAGGAGCAGAGAAGAGGATTTTAAAGAAATAATGCATTTTCACTATATAATCAATAGAGCGACGCCCTAACACCAGAACCCCTGACCCTGGGGCCATGAATTTCACAATTTATGAAGAGACACTCTTGCTCATCATAACTATGAACTTAGTTTATTTACTACCTAGGAGCAGAGAAGAAGATTTTCAAAGATTTAGTGCATTTTCACTATAAAATCAATAGGGACCCGCCCTAACACCATAACCCCTGACCCTGGGGCCATGAATTTCACAATTTATGTAGAGACACTCTTGCTCATGATAACTATGTACTTAGTTAGTTTATTTAATACCCAGGAGCAGAGAAGAAGATTTTCAAATAATTAATGCATTTTTACTAAATAATCAATAGAGCCCCGCCCTCACACCAGAACCCCTGACCCTGGGGTCATGACAATTTTGGTAGAGGACTTAATGCTGATTACAATCATACAAACAGTTTGACTGCTTGATGTCCAGGAGTAAAGAAGAAGATTTTTAAAGATTGCACTAATTTTAGTGGTTTTTGCCCCACCCCCCTGGCCCGAGGGGGGCAGGGACCACGAAATTCACAATTTTTGTTCTCCTTCGCCCATAGATGCTATATGCTAAAATTGGTTGAAATTGGTTCAGCAGTTTCAGAGAAGAAGCTGAAAATGTTTAAATGCTAACGCACGACGGACGACAGATGACAGACGACGGACGACGACGGATAAAAACAGATAGCAATAGGTCACCTGAGTTTACTCAGGTGACCTAAAAAGTTATTTTTTGTTTTAATTTTTCATTTTCTTTGATAATCTTATCTGATCCTTTTATCGTAGAATAAAATTCTGCAACTTAAACCCAGATAGCATGACCCCGTTGGGCCAACGTTGGTTTTTGGTTGTATGTTTGATAGATGGTTGGCGTTAGGGAACAAATGTAGGCCCAACGTTGGCAAGAAAGCTTAAACAACGGTGTTGGGCTTGTAATGTTGGCCCATTGTAGTAACATGTTGACAAGAAACATAGCGACTTTGTGTTGAATATTAAGATGTTGGTCCAACATAGGTCCAACCGAGTAAATGTTGACATGGATCAAGACCATTGTGTGTTAAGTATGAAATGTTGGCCCAATAGGTCTAACTGAGCACATGTTGACACAAAACGTGGCCACTTTTTGTTGGATGTTCAATGTTGGCCCAACGTTGGTCCAGCTAAATAAATGTTGACAATATAATGATGCATTGCTCTGTGTTGGGCGTGCTGGACTGAACTGGAGTTGGTCCAATATCAATATTGGGATTACATGTACAGGTATCCTGTAATGTTTGAGATGAAATGCTGGTCCAACGTTGGCCCAATATTGCGAAAAGTATTCATCAATTTAGGTTTATCTATTGTAAATCGATGGTAATGTAATAAGCAACTCATTATAAACATGTGATCTATATTATATTGAATGGAAATTATGAGACAATCCTTATATGTCTGCGAATTACATATAGTAATTTTGTATCTTTGTAGATTCTATATTTAGCATCATTGAATCAAATTTAAAGTGCTGTGTTTTGGGCTCCAAAATAAATAGGTCAC
Source organism: Saccostrea cuccullata (assembly GCF_032062105.1). NCBI lineage: Eukaryota > Metazoa > Mollusca > Bivalvia > Ostreida > Ostreidae > Saccostrea > Saccostrea cuccullata. The sequence continues at coordinate 127,327 of NW_026921595.1, read as the reverse complement.
TGGTAAAATTCACTGGCTCGGCAGGTGACTCATAAGTCTCCAAGGAAACCGGCATCTTAATCAGGTTTTTAAACCGCGCACTTGCACAATTAAAAGACTATGTGTCTGTTTATGTAAAGAAATTTAAACCTTTCAATGTAAGTATTGCTTTTGATATTGAAATAATTAATAATGTGAAATGCACAACGTTGTAATGGCCTGCATGTAGGCTTTCAAATTATTGGTACCTGGGTGCTGATTAAACAATTGTAATTGATGACGATCTGAACTTTAATAGGAATTGGCGGGCTTGGATAAAGCATATATGTCCGGATCTGTAAGTGAACGCAAGAATGTTAACCAGTGAAATGTAAGTAACTATTTTGTATTTGTTATTAATAATTAAAAATGTGAAATTCTTTAAAGGATTGCCTTAAAAATATGCGTGATGCTGATGAACATTTGAAAATACTATTTTAATTGATGGCGATCTTAACGTTTACGGGAATTGCCGGGATAGAAAAACCCGCTTCACTCTGTGACTATTGATGTGGCATTTTCTGTATATGGAAGGGACTGATTTATATGTGTGAGAAACATGGATTCTAAGAACAGATAAACAACAGAAAAAGTGATAAATGATTCAAATATGACCTTCCAAAACTCTACAATTAGAACTTGAAGACTCTTATATCAAAGCGATATTTAGTAGTGGACATAGTGATGTGGAATGTACTTGAGAAACCTTGAACTTTCTACCTCTTCCTTCTTTAAGTTACATTCCAACGATCAAACTGGAGCGGATCAAAGATCTTAATAAGATTGAGGAATTCTTTAATAAAAGTGAAAGTGACAAAGAATATATTGTGAAACACTTTAGGAGGAAAATAGTATTGGACAAAACTAAATTAATTGTGTCGTATAATCTGAAAATAAAACAGAATTTAATTAATTTTGTAAGACATTTGTATTGAGGAATAATTGTGCCAACATTGATATTTCAAGAAACAGCTTTGTATCAACGTTGAACCAACGTGATAACTATATTTTGAACTGAGGTCCAATGTAGGGCCAACGTTAGCATTGGTATGTTGGAATAGCGTTGTACCAACGTTGGCATTTCAACAAAAGCGTTGGACCAACGTCGGACCAACTTCATGATTATATTTTGAACTGAGGTTCAACGTTGGGCCAACGTTACAAAATATTGCGTTGGCGTTGGTATGTTGGAATAACGTTGTGCCAACGTTGACAAATAAACAAACAGTATTGTACCAACATAGGCCCAACATGTTGGGCCAACGGCGCGCCAATGAGCAATAAGACATTGGGCCAACGTAAATTGCCAACATTGGCCCAACATTATCAGCATTGTTGGGCCAATGTCCTCATGCTATCTGGGAAGTACTTACCCTTTAAACATTTATTTTCGAGTCCTATATACCCAGGCCTGCATTTACAGATGCCGATATTCCCCGTCAATGAACATTTCTTGGATTCTTCTGTACAGTTCTGGTTTGATGAACACAAACTTTTTGAGCTGTTTACTGCAATGGAAATGTTGCCCTACATTTTATAGGAAATGTTTTCCTGTTTATTTCTTTCATCTAATCCACGCCTTTTATCCATGTAATGCTATATAGTTTAACATAAAATGTCAATGAAAAAAAACTAAAGAAATATTTCCAAAATTTCTTATGTTAATGGATCATTCAAGTGTGAGTGGTAAGTTAACCCAGTGCTGTTACTACATAAATTATACAAATTCTATATACAGAAAAATTCCGCTGAATCCAGAGTGAGTCAAAGTTTGAGAGAATAATTAAAAAGAAATATTTTTATATCGAATGTTCTTCAGCTGTGTTTGATAATCTGGCGAGTCAGATTAAGAGACATCCCATGGATAAAATTACATGTTGGGATAGGAACAAAAGTTTTCAGCGGAGAGTTTAGTAATAGATATTGCATCTCTTTACATTTACATGTTTTATGGAAAGTAATGTACATAAAATGAAAAGATTACTACTACGTTTAGTTTCAATGTGACCAAAAAAGCTAATGCTGAGGTAATATACGATCGATGATCTCCGCGGCCGTAGAGTGAAAAAGATCAATGTTCATATAAGCTTTTAACTTATTAATACTATTTGTCTATATTTTTTGATTAAAAATTGATCTGTCAGTACTATAAATATTTCTCAATGAAATATGGGAACTTACACTTTTCTAAATTTGTTTTGCAATTAATTTCCATTGTCCTCTCATCTTTTAATGAATCTAACAAACTGCATTTCCTTTCGATTGTCATTATATCCTCGATCAATTCATTGATGCTTAGATCTATAAATTTCAAACGATACTTGGTTTTGAATATCCCTTGTGATTCTTCTAAGTTGTTGATTTTTACGCGACATTTTTTAGGACAAAAACTTGAGTCTGGAAAAAAATAAGAAAACAGCATTTAAGATAATAGGAATGATAATAAATCGTAATACTTTTACTACAAAGAAAAATTCAATTTAACAAAGATACTTTTAGAATGAGGTCTGCTTTGTGACATCATTAAATTTGTTAAGTACTGTATATATTTGACTAGATAGTTTTCCCGAAGAGATAATGCCGCCTCCCTGAATATATTATGCTCCTGTGAGGACGAAAGGTGAAAAAATAAGACTGGAGGGAAACTTTCCCAGTATACAATAATTAACAATATTTTTACACGTAGATTAATTTAAACCAATGAAAAGGAAATTATTTCACTATATTTCAGCAAAGAATGTTAAACTTCAAAGTTAACATAACACTCATGTAAAACGCCATTTTTTGATATAAATGACCTGTTTGTGTCAAAGCAATTCCTACTAAATACTAAATCTTTTGAAATATAAAGCAAAAAATTATTTCTAAATTTTGTTGGTCTATTTAATAACATCTTCTTTACCTGAAACATTCTTTATTTAGGCCTGGAGTGGCTTCCTAACCTGGGGTAAAACTAATTTCATCTGCTTACCTGCTGCTTCTAGCCACTTTTTAGCATCTGTCAACGTAAACTTGCATCCTTCATCTCCCAAGGCAAAATGTAGCAATTTTTCAAGGCACACTTCACTAGAAGGTAAATAATATATTTGTTTCAACAAATTTTAACATTAGCTTAATTTTTGTGTGATTTTCGTTATCAAAACAAAGAACACTTTAAGTTGAAAGCTATTAAAATTAAGCTAAATTCTTTAAAAAAAGAATATTTCATATCAATTAAAAATGACTAATTCTGGAATCTTGCATCTATAATTATTAAAACAAGAGATAAACACAAAATGAAGTGAAAGTGATTTCAATAAGTAGCACAAAATCATTTATCCTCTCCATATACTAGTCTGACAACTGCTAACATATTGCCCGTGTGGCGCAGGATAAGAGGGTGTGTAGCAGAGTAAGGAGTTGACGCTAACGTTGTGGGATCTAATCCCACTGCAAAACGTTGCTACCGGTCCTTCGTGTGAAATTGTGTTAATTAATGTCACGTGCCGCAGTAGGCACTGTCTCATAAAAAAAAAATCATAAAAATATCTCTTACTGTTCAACGGCCCTGAGTGCTGAGTTTATGTTTAACTTTGCTGTGGCGATGGTGGCTGATGAGTAAAAAATTCTCGAAAGGGTCGTTATACAACAAGCAGACAAACAATAGGTAACTTCTAGAAACTTTTCTACCTTCCAGAAACAAGAAAGTTTTTTTTTTCAAAATGTAATTCTTTCTTGGGCAGATTTCACTATCCTTGACCTTTGGATTTTTCAAAATTATTAACACATGTATATGATTTGGATACTCATTCATTATTGATTTCCACACGAGTAAAAGAGAAAAACTAAAAAAAGAAGCATGTTTTAAGAAGTACCTGAGATTGACTTTTCAGAATCAGCAAAATTTAATTTTCAGTAACGTTTGCATGCGTGAGTATTTTTTTTTCAATACGTATTCTAGTCTGATATAACTACAAAATTATTTACATTAGTTTCATTCGGCCATCAACTAAAATACTTTGTATGTACTCTCCCGGACGGACTAAAAATTGTTTGACTCATAGTTTTTGTCAATCTACATAAAAGAGTTAGTCTTTTATTATTTCTTTTTTATTTTTTTTTCATTTCAAAGCTTTCTCATCCAACAACTTACAATTTTAACTTAATATTCAGAAGCGATAAGTGTGTGTTTTTAATCCTCATTATTCAGATTTTTTTCCCTATTGAGCCAGGAGAATATGATAATACTTATCACATACATGTAATTATTATTCATATTACTTTAAAGTATCAGCATTAAATTTCGTATACATACCTGTTTATGTTGTATGCTGAACAACCATAATGCAGAATCAAAGATTTAAGGAACCCTGGAATTTAATACATGTTCTTAAAATATGATTTTATAATGTAATGCATTATGGTTAATAGGTGTTTGAAATCAGACTGCTTAGTAACTTCCTCTCCTAAATCCCTGAAATATACAAAAAAACTTAACTAAAACTATTTTTGTACATATACACGATCTGCATGGCAGTGCATTTGTTGTAATACATTTGCCAATATCTTATTTTTTCAAGTTATTATTGGATATTTCTAAAAACATAGTGGATTACTCAATTGCAAAAAAAATATGTACACCTGACATTACATTGAGCATGTATGAATGTGATCGAATAGCTTTAATGCATCGCTATAAATTCAGAACCTTTTAGATTCAAAGTATAGAATCAGACATATTTATTGCAATTATAATATTTATAGCAAGAAATTCAATTAGGAGAGCGTTCTCAAAGTGTATATATCATATTCTTGGTGAGTTTTTTCTGGAAACAATATAAATAAAAGAAGGGACAAATTAAAATTTTATTAAAGACATTATGGTTTAGTAATAGAAGTCAGGGATTAGGTTTTTTTTGTTTCCTATATAATTTAGTGAAAATAAAACACATACAAAGATATAGTGATCCCTCTTCTACACATCCTCGCAAGCCAGGGGTGCTGAGTCAAGACGTTGCTGTTAAACTCTTGGCATACTAATAATTGTGGGATAACAGTAGCTACGTCTTTCGGAAAAACTACAAAGCTTTCTTACTTCACAATTAATCATGTTAAGCCATTCTATAATAAACAACTTGTAACACGTACATCTAAGGCGCCAACTGAGTCTGACTATTACTGAAAGTTGAAATGTATTGGTATTTTTAATTAGAGAAGCAAAACTACGGATATTTAATGAAATATACCAAAGGTTTAAAGGCAACGTGTTGAATCAGGGCACTGGCATCCGAGGATGTCCTCTATCCATATCTGCAACTTCATAAAGAATTGGTTATAGTTTTAAAACGTTATCTAGAAGCTGATATAAGTACATGTATATTTATAGTTCTACCTCATTATCTTTGCAGAGCACAAAATACTTCCTGTTTTAAAATTCCATATGAATAATTCATTAAATTGATAAAAAATATATGTAGAATGTTACTTTAAAGTTACTTGTATGTCATTTTTTCTGCTAATATAGTGTATTAAATCATTTTACAACTGTGACATGGTAGTTAGTTGGGCTTAGTAAACTGTTTAAAATTACTGCGATATCTATATAACTTGCATCTTAAAAAATGAAATGTTTACAAACATACAATGTGTTGGTATGCCTATATGTTCAAAGTCATAACACTTTGTCTGTGATTGATGAAACATTTATTTAGAGGCATATATAGCTATTGTTTAATTTATCAAGATAACACAAATAAAAAAAATCTCTCTGGTTGTTTATTACTTATTAAAAGAATGAAATTTTGTATAAATTACGTAATTGAAATCAACCACGTTTCGAAATACAAGGACTTAAAAATTAAATTTAAAGACACCACAAAAACAACAAAGTTTAAGATTTATTTAACAATAAAAATTTTAAGATTTATATCGCAGATTTTTTTCTTATTTGAACGCAAAAAACGTTAACCTATATCATATATATGAACACCCAGTCTCTTATTGATGGTAGTCGATCAAAATCAAAGAATTCGCGAAGACTTTTTAATTTAAATGTTTTTGTTTGTTTTATTTGTTTGTGTGTTAAGAAGTTTTACTCATATAAAGACTCTTTGAATAGCCTAAATGTAAGTACATTTATTTAGAGCATAATTTATTAGTAAACGTATTTCGTGTTTCTTTTTAAATTAGTAAAAAATCTGTCAATACAACTGGACGGTATATACTATTATTAAAATGCATATGCTGTATTTATATTAACCATGATAACGTTTTATTAAATATTATCATTAAATGAATACTGTTCGTTATCTCCATATATTCCTGAACTTGTACGGAAGCAGCAAAAAGATACAGATTACATGATTTTCTCAAATTAAACCGAGGTCCCGTGTCACAGTAGGTGTTAGCACAAAAAAGATCCCTCACTGCTCAATGGCCCAAAATGCCGAGTAGAGGACAAAATTTAAAGCTCTACGCTGGCAAATGGAGGAATCTCCATATTATGTAAATATTTTAGATAGGGACATTAAACGGCAAACAAAGAAACAAATCACGTATGTATTTATTTCCATATGTCAGCTCTTAAACGTCTGCAGTATTATGTGTATTCCTCCTACCCACCTGGCAATTTTGTCAAAAATAAAACTTAGTGCAAAACATGTTTCCAAAGGAAAAATAAATTCATTTACTCACATTTAATAACATGTTTCCATTTTGTCATTTTCTCTCAAAACAAACAGCTTCCTGGTTAGAATTTCCTTGTACTTGAATGTGGATTAACTTAAGTGTGCCACTCTAAACATAGAGTACTTGTCTTTTCATTAAGTTTCAAATGCCGCGTGGAATGTTGTCCTTCAAAATACAAGTAGTTGTATTGTTATTGTAGTTGTGAGGGAGATAAAGTCTTTGGGTGATTATTTTTAACTTTCTAAGTATTATTTGACTAGGCCAAGTTGTCGTGTAATAAAAAGATTATGCATAAATGTTTATGTAGTGACCATTAAGAAACAGATAAGGAAATGAATTGCTTATTTTTTATAGATATTTCCATGATAGGTGTGCGTGTTTTTTGTTACTGACAAATCATACTTTGGCATATTTTCAATTTTTCCATGGAATTAAAAAATGTTTAATTTTTATATATATATATATCATTTATTTTCTTAGAAGTTCAACTACCTTTAACGGGATTTTTCCTGTGTGTACCTAGCACGGCCAAAATTGTCTAAGTCATCATAATAGAATCTTTTACAATTCTTTCGAGATTATTTTGTCAAATAGCAGAAAAAGGATGTTTTCAAGAAACTTAAAATTGTTACTATATGCTTGAGCAGCTATTTGCATTTATTTAATATTCTGTATACTTGTCACCTCATTTCTACGTTGCACGGTAGAAATATTCTGATCCTCATCTTTTTTGCAGATTCATAAGTATCTTTAAAACTTGCATCCTTCTGGTATTGCCTTATCAAAATAATGAAAATTGTAACTTGATTTCGAACATCAGGAAAACGTGTCAAAAATGCTAATACACAGAAAGAAAACGTGAGGAAAACGTGTCAAAAAATGCTAATACACAGAAAGAAACTTAGGTGTAATCATTTTTTTAACCAGAAGTCTATGTCGCGACTGTCGCTCTACTGGTTTATACCTATACAGAGGGGAGAAAAATAGCAGTTGGGACTTGAAAATTTACAACAGCAGCCAATAAAATAATGATCATTAATTAAGTCTCTTTTTGTGGCAAGATTGCAATAAGACTACAAATGTAGACGTAGATTTAAATAAAATTGAACATCATTTTCAATTTATCTTACCAGTGGCAATATTAATCGACAAAATAAAAACAAAGCAAAATAGACAATATTACCAGCATAGTTAAAGTTACAAAAAGGGGGCGGAGCCTAATTTGTACGCAAAAAATTATAATTAACTGTGACATCATACAAAATATGAGTCATACAGCAATTCTTAAAATAATGAAAAATATTTTTCTCTGGCAGAAGCTGCAAAATATTGTGATTTCCTAATTTAACCTGTAGGAAACTATCAAACTACATCAAACTTACAACACTATGCCGTTTTGTAGTTAGTTAAATCCCTTAAAACAAGTTATGAACAAGTTATAAAAAAAGTCACTGATCACAATTCAATTGTCAATGTGCAGTCATTTGTAAAACGTGACGTAGTTTGAATGCAGTGAGAGGTAGATCAAGTAACAATTTCTCAACGAAAAACGTATTCTAGAATTTAATAAAATATCATTTACAGATATTCTATAGGCCATTAATTTGGATTCGGTGTCTTCTTCACGATTGTGTCAATATATTTTATATATATTACGTATTCATATGATACTGTCGTACATTTACATGCAAGTACTGTACATCGTCAACTATTGTCCATTAGTTTGGCATTTTTGTGGTGAACGAGAGACAAGAAAAATGGAAAAAAATACAGGAAAGAGCATTGTGGTTTGTTTATGATGACAACAAAAATTCATATAATTATCTTTTGGACAAATAAAAATTACCATGCCTGAAACTCAGGCGTATTAGAACAATGGACTTCAACTCTAGGAGTATTAAGGTATCTGAAGAGTGCTCAGAACCTGATAAGATCTTGAATATAATTTCATTATTAGTACATGTATATCAATATTTCATGCCGTTGACCAGCAATAAATACAGCATTCGGTCATTCAATATTGTTTTAGCAATTAATTGCAGAATTTAAATAGGATCGCAGCACTTTTCAGAAACTACAATGCGTGTCCAAAATATTTATAAACTTAACTTGGAATTTTTATTTTTTATGCCCTTGCACTAGTTTATAATTAACCTCAATACTGCAAGTAAATGTGCTAAAATAACGTGACTGCCGCATTATGTGACAAGTCTAAATATAAAACCTAACCGTCCTCAATATGTAATTGTTAACCATAAAAAATTATCCGATATAAATAATATGCTTAAAATAATCGCAATTCCGATTATGAATGCATTTTTAATTACAAAATATTGTCAATATTTCCATTGCGCACCTTAACTTTACTGTGTTATGTATCTCAGTGTAGTCGACAAACTACCACTTGCATGGCACAGTATACTATAAATTTGAAAGATTCTGAATTGTTTTAGAAGTTAAGATGTTTTTCCTAACACAACAAAGGTAATTTTAATTTCATGAGGTACTGAGTATTCATATCTATAAGCTATCAAATCTATGATAATATCATTAATTTTTTTTTCGTACACTTCATCAAGAATTCATTCAATATCCAAAACTTTTTATTTAAATTTGATTTATGCAAATCAAATAAACTTACACAACCATTTGGAATCATTTAATGATTTATACCCAGGTCCACAGACACATGCGTTTTTCTGACAAATGGAACCAAATACCATGGAACACTGCTCATTTCATTTGCATGTTCCATTCAGTGTCAAAATTCCTGATAAGTACATAAAGAATAAATTGTATATTCTAACTTTCAAAAGAACCAAATGTTTCTTCCCTGTAAGAGCTTTCCTTCATTGAAGGGCCCAAGACGCCGTGAAATACACTAGAAGTCGCCGTATTCGCAGCAATCATATTCGCATTTTTTTTAAACAGTCAACTAGTAGTGTCTACTCTCAGACTGATACACAAAAAGATTTAATATAAGTCATGGCTGTCTAATATTTTTGGTCTCATGATGTGATCTCTTAATCAAGGGGCTTTCGTAATAATTTGCATAAAATGCCGAAGGCGTTTATGCATAAAATTATCACGAAAGCCAATTGATTGATCGACGTCATAAAACCAAAAGTTCTGACACTTATTCCTTGTAGTTAGATTCTTTTTAAATCCACACATTTATGTGCTACAAATCCACTTTCTGTCTCTATTTGCTTCTGTCTCTAGTCCCCCCTCCGCACATGATTTTTTTTTTTGCCTATCCACTGCATGAAAAGTCGCGTTTAATATGATTTAATTAATCCGTTTACTCCAGCAAATTTCTTGTTTTGAATTTTATCTTTGTTTAACAGTACATTTTATATGAAATATATTGTGATATAATTAACTACATTTTTCAAATAAGTATAATCACATTTAATGCAAAATACATTGAGAACAATATAGTTTAATAGAAAAATTATACGTTTAAGAATATCGATATATTAAAGTAAATCTCCCTCCTTGTACTTAAAGTTTAAGTATGTTTTTGGTCATCTACAATGTCATAAATAATTCTTTATTTTTTACAAAATAAAAGATTGTTTACATATTAATTATTAAAAAATATAAAAAAAATTACATTAAAACTTCCGATATATATAGCTTATGTTTGACCTTTATTAACTCTAGAATACTAGTATTTTATATTGATTATAAATATGGTATTGTTAGATTTTTTGAGAAAAAAAAATATTGCGTGGGCCCTGAGGTCCACGCAGTAAATATATAAGCGAGGTTAAACCGGATGCCGTGGGCAAATGTCAGGCTATGCATGCGCGAGAATGCTAGAGAGTTCGCTCTTAAGACAACTTGTCCATAGAATAATTCGCACTATTCAAATTAAAATATATCTCATTCATTGGAAAATCTCGCTTTTAAATCTGCATATCGTCTTTATATAATTATTCATTGGCAGATCCAAATTTCTCTTATACATATACTTTATAAACAAAGGCGTCGGGAGCAAATTGAAAGTGGGGCGGTTAATTGAAAGGGAGTGGGGCTAAACCAACAAAAAAGGTAAACCCCAATTTTTGATGCCTTTATTATGTCTATCTTTACAAAAAAAGTTGCCCCCTCGCTCCCCGATTTTGACGCCTATCCTAAGAATATACAAACTAAAGATTGATAAACTTTAAAAACTAGAGCATTTCGATTAACTCTTTGCCCCTTGCGCAGTCTGTGATGTTATAGTAGCATTACATTTGTTAACGTTTGATGACGTTATCCTTTTCCCCGCAGCGCACTTGCGATTACATGCTGAAAACACGTGGTTTTGAGGATGCATTTACAAGGTGTATAATTAGCAATTGTTGCCGTATATATCGCCTTAATATTTATACAATCATCTGTAAAATGAATTCAAGTATTTTGATGATGATTTAATCCTGTTTATTTTGTTTAAATAATTCTTTTATGTGGACTTTTACAGACTTGATATATTATCATAGTTTCCAAGTAATTTATCATGAATTATAAATCGAAATAGAAAACTTCGTTCAAAATAATTGTTTGAGTTCCATTCAGGGTGTCATTTTTATGCTCCTTTAAAATGACAGACAGCGACACATCCCCCCTTTTTTATTTCTTCAGTCACATGCATTACCATTTTACCGAAACTTGCAGAATCTTTCAATTATAAATTAAACTAGAAATGAGGTCTAGTAGAAAATGATTATCACTTGAGAAAAAAATTATAACAAGTTTTTATATATAAATATTTTTTTAGGACAAAACGGATTTGTAGCTTTCAGCACATTTAACTAGATTTATTTGTTCAAGATGGTTTATTTTTTATTGATAAATATTGTTGGAATATTAAAATATTGCTTAATTTCTATTGAACAATACAATAGCGCATTGTCGATGTAAAATATTTTAATTTTTAAAATACATGTAATAAAATTTAACTGATCACATCTTATTATTAATATTTTGGCTGATATATGGATGAAATACTGCCATGGGACTCGGCATTAAAATAATCAGTCTAAATTAAAAATATATATCTAAACCTTGCTAGCCAAGGGTTTCCGATCCAAAATCTACTCTAGTGCATGGTGGAGATGTGAAGCATATCGGAACCCCTTGGCCTTAGCGAAGATTGCAGAATCTTTACACCTTCAGGTACATGTGGGCTACTAAAAAATCAGCACGTTTAACAATAAAGAAAAATTTGGAAGATGTGGGGCTGTAGGCGAATTTGCAATAAATAAATAAAAAAGAAAAAGCAAAACATCGAAAAGAAGTCTTTGTAATGGAATTTTTACACATTTTTAAAAATAATAGAATAGTTTACAAACGAGTCCAAGAAATCCTCGGAGCGATTGATACTCGACATTTTCCCGATGTTGTCCTATAAGTATTCCGATTATTTGTGGAGCAAATGAGACAGTACTCTTAAAAATGTTTCTATGAAAATGCATTAATTGTAGCTGTATTTATTGAGAAATATAGAAAGTATTTCCACAATTTTTCCAAGGGTTGTCATCAGATTTCTATGACACGATGAACTTTATGAACATGCAGGGTCGATGTACACGAAAACCTGTCCACTTTAATTAAGAAATGACGTATTTATATCAACTTATTCAAACTTGCTGAAAAAAAGTCTAATTAATAACATGATATACAATAAAATTAATCAATTACTCACTGACAGGATCTATCAGCAGTTAATGCGTAGTGGATATACAAATTGTTCACTATATACTTTTGTGATATCCCATGATGTTACTATAGTATTAAAAAATATAAGTTAACGACAGAAAATAAAATAATTGATTGTGTTTGTAAAAGATATACAATTCTGACCGAAATAAATGTTCATATAGATAAGACAGGAGAACAAATAGATTATCTCAATATTTTGACTGCATTTTTTTCCCGATTATTTATATTCTTCTTTTTATTTCCGACATTACATAGTTTCCTGACAATTTATAGTTTTATTATTTATTAGTTTAGTTAATTCCGGAGATGAAATGCGGAGAAAAATTTAGGTCGCTGTTGGTTAAAGATGTATAACAACCCCCCCCTCCCCCGAAAAAATGAAGTTTTAAGCGTCCAAATGCATTGCACCTCATTAATGTATCTACATGGAACATGTATTTACCAGCTGCACTACCCTTTGAAACAGTCCATACACAAGTGGATGTCAAAAGTATTTTCTGTGTATAAATAACATAAACATATCCAGATATCGCTGGTTGAAGAATCCAATCAGACCACATCGCCGTCCTCTTCTTGAAAGTTTACATCGCCAATTAAGATTATTTTTAAAGTATGCAGTGACGATATACATGAACCTACAGAGTATAATACATATGTTTTCTTAAACATGTGAAAGCGACTGATATGTGAATGTTTTCAAATAATATACTGACGATATGAACTTACTCTAGGCGGATATATTCCTATAAGGAAATATTCCTATAAGGGACTATATACCCACTGATAAAACTAATCAGTAGACATAAGTCTTTTAACCATACCCCCGCTGCGAACGAGACTTGGTATACTGTTTTAACCTTGTGTGTTTTTCCGTCTGTCTACCTTGTGTCTGTCCGTAACAAAGTTTTTGGTCGCAATTTTCTCAGCAAGTACGCAGCACTCGTTACAGATGCTTAAAATTTTAGCACATTTGTCACTGTGGCATGCCATATGGTGGTTTCATTTTTGTTCAAATCAGATGTCAACTTCCTGTATTACCATGCGTCTGTCCGTACTTAACATACATGTAACAATTTTTTTATCGCATTTTTTAAAGCAACTACTCATCGCAGATTCTATAAATTTTAGCACAATTTTTGTCGAGACATGTCATATAGCGGGATTTTTTTGCATATGAATCTGATAACAACTTCATATTTTTTCCGTGCATCTGCCTGTAACTGAACGTATGTAAATTCACATCAGAGTGGGGCATAATTGGTGAGCATTGGCTCACAGACTTGACTTCTTGTTTGTTCTGCCTTTTTAAAAAAAATATCAAACAAGTATTCAGTATGCTTTTAATTAAAATTTTCCCGAATACCTTGTTTTATGTGTACATGTATACGTATATGTTTAGAAATCAAGACACACGATCGAGTAAGTGCGACACCTTTTTTTACAATGTCGGAAACTTTGACTTGATAAAGAAAACACTTTTTAATCAACCTATTTTTCAACATGATATTGTCGTTCCTTTATTTTGTTCCTTTTTATTTGTGTATGTGTATTTTTAGCTGTGCAACATGTCTAAGGTAGGAAAATAATCAGGTTTTACGAATTTGAATTCAAATAGAACAAGAAATAAGACAGTATGAGACTACATGTAACATAAGATTAAATGTAAACTGGAACAAACCTATATTCTATGAACAAACTTCTTTTCTCTACGGTTGTATGAGTATGTATCAACTTTTTGTAAAATTTTATACGTTCCTTCTGTCGATTTCTGCACAGGTTTTTATCAAACACTTACATAAAAAAATCATTCGTCGAATTCGATAAATTCTGGATCAAGGGTCCCATCTTACACAAGATCTAGTGACTTCCACATCACCAAAACAAGTGGATCAAGTGGTGAGCTTATTTACTAATTTAGCGTCAAAAGAAAGACCTTAATTTGTCTCGCATTCCAAGTCTCGTCAAATGAATTGAACGATTCGGACATATTAAACTGAGGAAAAATATTATTATTTGCGAAAGATATTAGAATGGAATTACAAAATTTATAATCTAATCATTTATTATCATACCATCAAAACTTTACGCGTTATAAGAGCAGAAAACGCCAAATACGAAAAGTGCGTTAAAGTGCGTGATTGCGGGGCAAAGGTATATGCGTTAAAATGCGTGATTGCTGGGCAACGGTATATGCGTTAAAATGCGTGATTGCGGGGATGGGGGTTAATTAACAAGTTTGATTAAAAACTTTATTAAAGGACTAATATTAGCTTTTAAGAAAGTTATGACAAATTTTCACCGGCACAAATACAGCTTGATAGAGCCTGTAGCACATGGTTTTCCATGTAGGGGAAGGGGATGGGGGTCCGAAAAAAATATGAGTATTACATGTACATTGCTGTGCTACACGTGTACCATCAATTCTATTTCAATTTCCAATGATAGATTTATTCGGCATATATCAAGACCCTGTCGTTATAAATGGGTTAAATGTATCACAAAAGCCCGATTTTTTAAAATGACAAAACTAAAGGCTAATCGGAGATAAAAATTTTACAATTTTACTATAAAAGTACCATATAAGTCAAAGAAGGCAGATCATTGTAGAAAATGCGAACAAACATTCATGAATACATGTAGTTATACACTTTAATTTTTCCTTAATTAAATTTCGGTTAGAAACACATGCATATGGTCCACGTATTGCAGTCCTTTTTTAAAGGACAGCAACTTGTAAAACTGGATTAAATTGTTCTGTTTACTTTGATGCTGTTTATTGTAAACCTACCCGATTCCGTCTAATAGCCAACATTGTCCTGTTGCAAAAGATAATTTCTCTCTCTCTCTCTCTCTCTCTCTCTCTCTCTCTCTCTCTCTCTCTCTCTCTCTATATATATATATATAAATGCAAGACGCATATGCACAATAGTAACCGATACAACTTTACGCTCGAAAAGGTTAGAGGAATTTAAATCATATCTCCAAAAACAACATTATCCGGAGAATCTTATCAATGCCGGAATTGAAAAAGCAAAAAACATTCCGACTTCTGTACTACGAAACACTCGCCGCAAGGATGATAGTGAAAAAAGCGACATCCCTTTTGTTGTGACACACAATCCACGCAACCACAATATTTTAAGATCAGCCAGGAGATTTTTTCCCATTTTAGAACAATCTCAGAATCTAAAAGACATTATCAAGGAGTCTCAAATTATCAATAGCAGAAGACAGGCACCCAATCTGAAGAAAATCCTAACAAGAGCAAGATTTGCAACAAACAATGTCAAAGTCGTCAGGAAGTGCCGTGACCCACGTTGTGGAACATGTGAATATCTGGAAGAGGGAAGCGAAAAAACTTTAAAATGTGGTAAAAAATTAACACCAAACGCCAACATGACCTGTAAATCAGAAAATGTTATTTACTGCATAACCTGTCCAACCTGTGATGAAAACTACATAGGACAAACCGGCAAACTGAACGCACGAGTGCGAGTCCATAAACAACAAATTCGGGATCCTAGCATAAGGAATACGCCGTGCAGTGAGCACTTTGCTACCTGTGGAGAAGGGAAATTTAAATTATTTCCATTTTATAAAATGCACAGTGACTGTGAAATATCCAGAGTAGCAAAGGAGGACTACTTCATTAAACTATTTAACCCAAAACTTAACAGAAAATAATTACTTCATTTTTAACCTAAGTTAATTTTCTACATGTTTTTGGTTTATTTTAGTGATTGTAGCGGTGCGAATTATAATGCTACCTTTTAACGTTATTATGACGTCACAATGGACAATACTTGACGTCGTGCTTATGAACGTTACTAAGCAATTTTATATTTAACTTTTAACTGTCTGAAGAGCCATTAGGCAGAAAGCGCTAACAGTAAAAATGATTTTTCGAGATTTGTGATTTCTGACTTTTTTTCATTGGATATATATATATATATATATATATATATATATATATATATATATATATATATATATATATATATATATATATATATATATATACATCAGAAATAGTAACAAGAAAAATGAATGCACATGAATTTCTACATTTGCATTTGTCTTTAACTCAAAGCAACAAATATATAATACAATAGTAAATTACTGAAAATTCCAGTACCTTCTATTTCCATGACACGAGTTTCGAACATCCCAATTTCAGAGTTCAAAGTAAACTTGCAGAAAATGATCTTTAAGAGAAAAGGGAAAATGACAGTTAAAATACGGCTATTTCAAAAAATATAAATTATCCCTTATTATGGGTCTCTAATGTGGAATGCTTTTTTTCTAAAAAAATCTAAACACCTTTTTAACAACGCACAAATAAATGTTTGAAATTTTGAAAGATTTTCAGATGTTTTAGATGTTTAGCTATTTTTCCTTACACAACAAAGGTATTTTGAAATTCATTAGGTATTCATATCTTTATATTATCAAATATATGATAATGTCATTAATTGTATTTTCTGCTAAATTTCCTTCCACCACAAAAAAATTCCCTCATATTTTTGGCTTCTTTGTAGATTTTTAGCAATTGAATTTTGATAAATAGATTTGAAGTAAGAGGCTCTGTGTGAACTTTTCTAAAAATTTGACGGGTGACATACCTTAAGGTGAATTCGATCATTTCGACACCTGAGGAGTACAATATTAGATGTTGTATTTCGAAGGTGGCTAATCACCGAATTTACCACTATAACTTTTTATATTATGATAAAATAATAGTAAACTACTAACTACTTTTTTTTTGCTTAAACTTAAACGTTTTAAGGAGAAGTATCAAAGAGAACACACAAACATGTACTAAGTTCCGAACCTGGATACTGTACAGGGGCCTTAACCACTTCTGTGCCACAGGGCCGATTTTGGGCCGATCACACAGTTGCGTAGAGTGCCACGGGGCCGATTTTATTGATATGAATTGTGACATTGTATTTCTTTTACTTCTATTCAACGTAAATAATTATTGAACTTTTGCATCCTTTTATTGCATAAAATTAAAGGTTTTATGGCTTATTTGTAGAATATCATGAACATTTCGGGAAAATTTATGGATAAACAAAGTGAATTTCATACCAGCGATGACGCGATGAATTTTTGAAATAAATGAGTTGTTACTTATAATACCGGTATTATTACTATTGAATATGCTTAATGAACACGATTTCATTTCAAAGGTTTATTTTCATACTATTATAAATTCACTATATTGAGGTTTTACTCGTCCATTTTGCAGCAACGGTTAGGATCAACGTCATTATACGTAAATGACGTCATAATAACAAGTACGTGTAAGCCAAACCTTCAGAAAACGTTCCGAGTTTATAGATAACCAGTAACTCTTGAGGCATTTAGATTGATTGACTGATTGTTTAATTCCCTGATTTAATATTGTCAAGTGTATTTATTTTATTTTATTGCGTATGAACAAATTAAAATTTATTTCCTGTTTCGTTTTCTTTCCTGTGTTCGATGTATTTTTCGTAAGTTTCCTAAATGCAGATTTTACATACTGCTTCTCAACTAAAAGCACCTAAAAATGAAACATATTGAATAGATATTGAAACGATAACCAAAGCTTATAACTTCAAATGTTTGTTTTTACTTTAATTTTTCCGAAATTTTCATTTTAATCAATATTTTTTTTTTTTTTTGGTTCTGTATTGACTTTATTTATTACATACCGGTATAAATTTTAATATTTCATAGTTTTTTAACAAGACGCATGAATTCAATGTTATACAGTGAAAGGGGTAATCATGATCAGTTTGATATGACCATTTTTCTTCCAGAATTTTAATTGAAGATAATGACGCAATTTTATTGAAATATCTCCTGAGAAAATATACATGTACGGCAAATGAATGAAATTCTTTGTGTGACAATCTATTTTCGAAAAAGGTTGTGTTTTTAAAAAATTTTATTTTGATAAAAGGCTATTGATCTTTCTATTTTCATCGTGTAGGATATATCCTAAATATATTCCTTACATTAGTGTTTTAATTTAAACAGGAGTACAGATTATTTAGATTTTTGCTAGGGAAGTAAAATTTGCACCTTCTTCTGTTGATGACTACACAGAATCAAGTTTACGTGTACAAAAATACAAAGTGTTGTCATATATTTTTCTGATTGTCCCTTTGAATTAATGCTAATCAATGGCATGCATCGGGTTTAGATGAAATCTTGGGGACTAGGTAAATATAAAACAATTATTGAAAATTTATTTAAAACTGCATGGAAATTTGCCTTAAGCGCAAAATGGGGGGGGGGGGGAGAGAGAGAGAGAGAAATGAAAAACAAGAAGCAAAAACAATATATTAAAAGTGATTATTTTGATAATTCTAACTATTTTTTCAACTTTAAGAAGAAAGAACAAAGAAAAAAAAACAAGGGGAAAGCCGTCTTTGGTTTAGAAAAGAAATAAACTAAATACATGTATTTTATTATGGCAAATTACTATTTCATTTTAAAAAAAATGGGTGAAACTCGATCAATCCCCACCAAAACCCCCATCCGTTAGAGTACATGTACGTATGCGATTTTTTAAAATATCGACCTTCTCCTTACTTACTCGTGTGAGTTCCATTTACATTATGGAATATGAACATGTGTGTAGTTGTACCTTTTAAAACATTGTATAGACAAATACAATTTCATAGAGAGAGAGAGAGAGAGAGAGAGAGAGAGAGAGAGAGAGAGAGAGAGAGAACACAGTTACTAAAACATGTGGTTGGTTGTATACTGTTTAACGTCCATCTCCAGAATATTTCACTGATATGAAGACGTCACCATTGCCGGTGAAGGGCTGCAAATTTGGGCCTATGCTCGGCACTCAGGGCCATTGAGCAGGGAGGGACCTTTATCGTGCCACACCTGAAACATGTGATTAATTTTGAATTGTTTTGAATACATTATTTCATAATGCTTAAAACTTATTTATTGACTTTTTTTTAGTAATTCTCAAGTGTTGCTTTCCTCAGTTAAATTAGTATAGCATAAAGTGATTGAGCATTTTTTTTTTCGGGGGGTGTGTATTTTTCTTTAATTCAGGGGGGATGTTAAATCTCAATTTATTGAATAACTGTTCATGTTTTATTTTAGCTGCAATCATGTAGCCCTCTCCGATTTTTTTTTATCTGATGATATTTTTTGGAGAGGGTACCCCCCCCGGGGGGGGGGGGGGCTACATTATTGCAGCTATACTGTTTTATTAAACCACCAATTCTTTTTAATTATGTTAACATTAATATTTTTTTAAGATACAAAATACGAAAAAAAATGAAATTTTGTGAAGCCTCTTTTAAAATTTTACCAGGATGAGTTTATGTATGTTTAAAATATTTAATTTAAATCATAATACGATAAGTATAATTATTTAAATCTTTGTCAATGCCTGATATTCGTACACTCGGAATAGGGTTGAGACGGAAAGAACTGGGTCTAAAAAATTAACACACTGTATATTTTTTTTCCTATTAAAAGATCGCAAGTGAACTGGTGTAACTGAAAAATATATTAAAGATAAATAGGCTTCGTTCGAATATTGTAAGCTTATAATAAATCAATAGGAAGGATTAATTACCAAAAATTAAGGCGATGTACTAGCATATGAATCATTAACTTTAGTGATCTAATGGAGGGCGATTTTCATAATTTGTGGTAGCTGCAGAACTGTAGCTCTCTGAAAAATATCTTGATAGACTGGAGAGCTACAGTGCCTTCCATTGAAAAAGCTATATATCTATTGTGCACAAAAAAGTGCGCTCGGTTCTATATTAATTCTTCAATTTCTCAACTAAATTGCAAAAATTTAAATTTCAAAAAAAGTCCTTACTCCTCTGTCAAGTACTCTCGTGGTTGATACTGGTACGAAGTGTGTTGGACCGAAATATATTGCAAACCAAAATGACAGCATAAATGGGCTAAATTTTTGACAATCTTGTGGAAACAGTGAAAGAGTATGTTAGAAACACACAGTTAGTATTTTTTTGAGATGACAGTTTTAAAAACATAGAGAAATAAATCAAACAGGTCACTTGTTTGTGGGCAATAAATATATACAGTTTTTTCTGCAGCTATGGAGTAGACCATCTGGCAAAAAATGCAGTTTTAATTTTTGTTTAATCTTGTATCAAAAGAAGCATGGAACTGGATACAAAGCTGATAGACTGCAGGCAGGTAACCTGAGATGTTAAGTTTTATAAACTATTTACGATTCATCAGTCGATTTTTTTGGGGGGGGGGGTCTCTCGTTTTGAAATGTTCCATTTGAGTTATTAAATATCTATATTTATAAAAGTAACGAAAAACCAACCTTAGGAAATACATTGTGCAAACCGGGGGGGGGGGGGGGGGCACTTTTAAATGGTAGAAGGAGAGAGTCGTGTATTCGGAAAAACTTTAACCAAGACCCCCTTTCCCTTCCATTCAAATACATGTTTGTACCCGGTACACAATATATGTTTTTCAAGTTTGAGCTGGTTGCTTCTGACTTGTATCCCGCTAAAAAAAAAAAATCTGAAGTCGCCACCGATTTCTAAAAATATTGTAAATATAAGGACAGACCGCTGTTTGAGGCCGGAGAGGGCTTTAAATGTTTTAAAAATGAAAAAGAAAATACGCTTTACCATTATTCATTTTAATTTTCAAGTTTTTACCAAAGAACATTTGTCACTGCACACGTTAAATCTAGAATATGCATCCACTTGTATAATGCTTCAATTCTAGCAAAACACAATGTACATGTATTTCATTTACGATTAATATGTACTCTATACCGATTGAAAATTAAATAACAGTACTTATAAGGGTTGAGGTAAATCATTCACAATTTACATGGGAAAAGAATAGAGGCATACAAAGTGAGGACTGTTCTATTTCCGACTCTCAGTTTCCAAAATTCGTACATGTACTAGAAAACAATTATTTTCAAAAAATACACAATGAGAAATGTCTTTGACACATTTGATTTTTCATTTCATGTGTTTAATGGCATAAAGGTTTGGCGTGTCAAGAAAACAAAAATATCCTAAAAGTATTTGAATTCTCTAAATAACAAGATATAGCAATAAAATACACGCGATTTGTTTTAGATTTTTAGCCGGGCTCATTGCTCGAAGAGCAATGCCCGGCTATTGCGACAGTGATTAATATCTTGATAAAAGCGTTAACTTTTATATTACACGGTCTTCTTATCAGTGTAGAGTTTCAGACTAGCTGGTTTTTGTTGGGGTATATCATTTTTTTTCTTTAGAAAAAAATAATAAATTTCATACAGAATGCGTTTAGAGTACTTTTATATTTAAAACAATGTATTTATTTTCCGTATATTGTAAATACATACCAGTATGCAAAATGGAAGATTTACCAATTCATATATTCCGAAATAATTTTGATGGCTATAATACAACCATCTCCACTACCTATACTTCACAGTAAATTAACCAAATTATTAATCAGTGCGTAATTTAATTTAAAAAATAAGGAATCGACCGTGCAGCCGTGTACGTGTTGGAGATAACGTTATGTTCAGACAACACAATTTTTTTAAAAATGTCTCTTTCTTTAAATATAAAAAATACTTTTTCTCAGATCATGCGCTGAAACAGGATCTTCCTCTGTTAAAATTATACATAAAGCAGGTGCGATTTACGTCATTGATACGTTAACCCGCAATTTTTAATAACGTCACAACTATTGTAACGTCATTTACATGTGACGTTACGTTTTTTGGCAATTCAAAAATTTACGTTGGCAGCGAAAGGGTTAAACATACTGGAATTTGGAAGAAAATATTGTACAAAGCTCATCAAAAAAGGTACAGAAACTGTACAAAATAACAACAACAATTCTTAACTATGGATTAGATTTATCACATAATTTCAAATTGACAGAAGATTTAATGGTTGCAAGCAATTTTAGCCTCTTTCGTGATTTGAGAAGGGTGGTCATCTTCAGAGTAACAGATTATATTCAGCAAAAAAGTAAGTAAATTTAATTTCAGCTTTTCGTACCTGTATTTGATTAATTATTAAGTTTTGTCTTTGTGAACTGAAAGATAAATGCTGCTAAATATCAAGAATGCGTCTGTTCACTTCTGTATGGTTGTAATTTTTTTTTTTTTGGGGGGGGGGGGGGGCGATGGCTATAAATTTTATTTCGCCTGTGTTTGTAATTTGAAACGTATTGTTTGGCGTTTTTTAAGGTTGAGCTTGTAAAAGCCCGGCCAAGTCTACGTATTGACCTAATATTTTAGTACGAGTAGTCGCATTGACATTAAACCCTAACTTAAATGATGTGTTGTCCATGGTATTTGGGGTCAAATGATCGTTACTATCATTGTTGTATTAATTTCAAATCCCACACAAGTATTGTACCTGCACTCTCTTGATCTGGCTGTTCTGTGATCCCGTTTGCTTCCGTTCGGGGCACTGATGCCGGTGATGACGTTGTTTACTACCTCTATAGGAGTATGGTTGTTTGTGGTGACTGTGCCAGTGGTTTGGGGTGGTGCCGATGATATGGCTGTGGCTGTGGCTGCTGCTGGTCTGGACTATTCGACTCTCGATATTTCCGTGGTTTTATGTTTTGCCTACAATAATCTCTACACGTGACAGTTTTTTAATAAACGTTAGCGATTAAGCAATTTAGATACTAATATTTTCCTCTATAGATGATTATTTTTTTTATACATTTTCCTGTTCTGAACTTAAATATTGAAAAAATGCGATTCAGAATGTCCTACTTTCCTCGGGCTTTGTGAATGGAAATTTTTTAACTTCGGCATTATATTTTTTGTCATCCACCAAGAATCATCGCAAATCCCGAGAAAGTAACACCTTACCGTTATCAAAAAATAAAAATTTAGAACGTTACCGCCTATCTTCTAATAAAAAAAATGTTTTCCATTTCTTGTTGTTTTCCTACGTCTCAGCCTCGCTTCATCATGATGTAAATGGACGATAACTCCTCCAAAAAATGTAGAGTTGCAATTTTGCAATAAAAGATTAAATAATAACTGCGTCTGCGATATAAATTTTGATATGCACAACTACTAAAAAGTTCTTTATCCACGAAATCAAATCCCAAAGAACCAACGTTTTTTCCTCAAACCACGAAAATTTGAACCCTAGGAAATATGTGATTTTACAGTACTCTACAAAGCTCATCAAAAAAGGTACAAAAACTGTACAAAATAACAACAAAAATTCTTAACTAAGAATTATATTTATTACATATTTTAAATTGACAGAAGTTTTACTGGTTGCAAGCAACTTTAGCATCTTTCATAATTTGAGAAGGGAGATCAGATTCAGGTGAATAGATTATATTCAGCAAAAAAGTAAGTAAATAATTTCAGCTTTTCGTGCATTGTATTTGAGTAAGTGTTGGGTTTAGTCTTTTTGAAATGAAAGATAAATGCTGCTAAATATCAAGAATGCGTCTGTCCACTTTTGTATTGTATTATTATTATTAATTTTTTTTTTGGGGGGGGGGGGGGTCAATTTTAAATTTAAGTTCCCCTGTGTTTGTGATATGAAACGTATTATTGGGCGTTTCTGAAGGTTGAACTTTTAAAAGCTCGGACAAGTCTACATATTGGCCTTCTACTATTTTAGTACGAGTAGTCGCATTGACGTTAAATCCTAACTTAAATGATGTGTTGTCTAATGTATTGGGGGTCAAAAGATCGGTTTTATCATTGCTGGTCATAATTTCATATCCCACGCAAGTACTTTTACCTGCAGTATCTTGATCTGGCTGTTCTGTGATCCCGTTTGCTTCTATTATGGGAACTGATGTGGGTAATGGCATTGTCATACCTCTATGGGAGTATGGCTGTGTGTGGTGACTGTGCCAGTGGATTGGGGCGGTGCCGATATTGTGTCTGTGGCTGGCGCTGGCCTGGCATATGGACTATTCGACTTTCGATATTTCCATGGTGGCATTATTTATTTTTTGCCTACAAAAATCTCTACCTGTGAAAGTTTTTTATATTATTATTATTAACGTTAGCGATTAAGCAATTTAAATAGTATATTTTCCTATATTTATAATTATTTTGTATACATTTACCTGTTTTAAACTAAGATATTGAACAAATGCGATTCGGCATGTGCTACTTTCCTCGGGCTTTGTGAATGGAAATTTTTGAACTTCGGCAATTATATTTTAAGTCATTCACTAAGAATCATCGCAAATCCCGAGAAAGTAACAACTTACCGTTTTCAAAAAATAAAATTTTAGAACGATACCGCCTATTTTCTGGTTAAAAGTTGACGTCTATCTCTTGTTGTTTTCCTACGTCTCAGCTTCGCGTCATCATGATGTAAAAGGACGATAATTCCTCCAAAAAATAGAGAGTTGCAATTTCGCTGTGTAGATTAAATAATAACTGCGTCTGCGATAAAGACGCAGACTGCGCTGTGATATGCAGATAATTTAAATAACATAAAGAAATCTATGTATTTACACCAAAGAATTTAACTTATTATAGTTCTTATGCACACTTTTTCGTTGGATTACAGGGACAACATGTAACAACGTCATGTTAACATGTACACAATATGTCAATTCTCGATGGGGAAAAGTCTAACTAACATGCAAAAAGTTATTGTTTTAGACTTAAAATGCATCAGATGAAGAAATAACAATGTCAATTTATTAAATAAATTTGCTGTTGATCGAGGAGACTCAGTGTTGACGGTAGCGGATGATAAATTCTGGACTTTAGCAATCGTATGAATGCATCTAGTAGGTCAAATGGTGAAAAAAATTCATTAATTGGAATTTCAAATACATTTATCATTTATGAGATCGGCATGTTTTGTATTCTTTGCTTCGTCATTGTTGTTCCAATAAGCCGACCAAACAAGTTTCTAGTTTGAAAACTTCCAGTAATGGAAAAAGAAAGTATTATAGTAACAATTCATTTACTTTAAAAAGATTTAAACACTGATTTAAAATAAACTTACATGGAAAACATTTCGAATCATTTAGAGGAACATATCCACGCCGACGGACGCATGTATTATTCTGACAAACCAAGCCCGATTCCATAGAACACTGCTCATGTCGCTGGCATGTGTCGTTTAATTTCAAATTTCCTTATGAAAAAGAACAGAGGTACTCCATTATATTGTATGTGTTTACTTGTGTTAAATTAAGTATTTAACCTATTTTATCAAGCAGTTTAATCTTATTTTTCGTTGTTGTTCAAAAGTGACGGCCACGAGGTTACCTCACGGAAGACAGGAAAAATACATTTTGGAAAAAAAAATTAATGAAAGGGTAAACATTACATTTATTGACTGAGTTTTCGAGGAAAATGTGTTTTGTTGACCCTCGAACCAACTGTCTGCCTTCGGCCTAATGAATGCAAATGATATTAATCTCTACCCATTCTGTGACGTAAGCGGTCCAACATCTCACTCAGCTGTCCAATACCCATTTTATGCCCGATCAGCAAAACATAAGAAATGTTAGTCTTTTTTCGTATAGATTTGTATAGGAACAAATTCTAAGAGGTTTAACAAAATTCTTTATTGATAACAAACATACATGTTAAAGTCATCCAAAAAAAAAAATTAAATTCCCTTTATACTTTGTCTTCCTGGTTGTTATTTATATTTGTGATTGATTTATTACAAATATGAATAAGGTACTAAAGTATTATATCCATAATGGATTTATTTTTTCCAACAATCTATTGGAATTCTTATGGGTACAAATTGCGCTCCGTTATTAGCAGACTTATTTTTATATTCATTTAAAGGAGAATTTATGCAAAATCTTATGCGTGAAAAGAAGAAAACACTTGCTGTGGCCTTCAACTCGACATTAAGATATTTCGACGATGTATTGTCAATTAATAATGGTAATTTCAATTCCTACGTCGATATGATATATCCTGGTGAGCTTGAAATAAAAGATACCACAGAGTCCGACACTTCTATTTCATACTTGGGTATTTTACTTGAAAAAGACACTTATAGTAATCTAACAACCAAGCTACTGCAAAACTCGGTCATAACGAAGTCACGGGGACCTATGAAATTACTTCGCTACATCCGTAATTTGTTATAACCGTATAAGAAATTCATTAAACATATTCAGCTGGAGATCCCAGATGACTTCGCAATATCCGTAAATTGCAATATCCATGTTCGGACTAAACGAGTTTTTCTGTATATGATAAACGTGATGACTTTAACTTTTCTATCGTCAACTTCCCTTACTCATGCAGCAATATACCTTCATCACCTGCATACGGAGTATATTTATCTAAGTTGATTCGATACGCAAGAGCATGTTCTACCTATGAACAATTTCTAAACGAAGTAAATTATTGACAAGCAAGTTGACGAAACAAGAATATCAGCAGTTTCGTTTAAAGTAATCATTTCGTAAGTTCTATGGTCGATACAATGACCTTGTCAGAAAATACAAATTATTACTGAGTCAAATGCTGACTGACGTTTTTCATATCAATTGTTAGTCCATTATTTATACACTGAATTGGCGACGGATTTTTTCCGTTATTTCCTGATCATGACAAAGTGCACACGGCTGGTGTGACCGGTCGGCAGGGGATGCTCACTCCTCCATTGCACTTGATCCCACCTCTGATGTTTCGGGGTCCATGTTTCCTCTGCTCTTATTTTGTACTGTTGTATGGACTTTGAGATTGAATATTGTTCGTTATCTCCATATCCTTCTTCAAATCTCAAAGATATAGATTGAATGTGTTGAACACGTCGATATCTTATGACGTTGCTTTAAAATTACGTAGATCGCTTATGACTAAACAATCAACTTATGGTCACATGACGAACGTGTTTTACAGAGAAATAAAAACGCGTTGTTTATATAGTTTTAATTATTTACCTCAGGTATTTATTATTTTATGGTTTTATAAAAAGTTGTTTGTGTGAACATGCATGAGAAATGGAATCAAAACGTATTGAGTTTCCGGATATGAATAACAATGCCTAAAAGAATTAATAAATTGAGCAATTTTAAAAGAAAAATGGTCTTAGAAAATATTGATTTTTAAATTGCATCTTTACAAAACATCGACATTGTCACATATCATGACAAAGATCCACGATATCAGCATTTTGCAAGCCTTCTTTGTCAAAATTCTAAATCAGGCAATTCTGATACTTGTGGCACTTTGATTTGATACTACCATATTTTCATTCTTGCAAACCAGGGTCCCGAGTCTACACATTGCAGTTAGACCAAATGCAGCGTGTTGACTTAGAACCCCTGGCTTGCGAGGATGTCCTTTCTTATATACACAATTTTTTTTCTTCGTTTAATCACACTGAAAATTAAACAAATGCTGAAAATTAGATGAATTTTTTATTTGTTTTTTCATGGCTAAAATATTTTGCGACCGATTTGATGCTGTGCATTAATTTAAACTTTTAAATTTTGGATCATTTTAAAAGGGGCCATTTTTCAATGGGTGTCAATTTTTTATAGGACTCACACATAAACTAATTACCCTGGCATGGGGCTATTTTTCTTCGAAAAATGATTTTTTTTTTTAAACG
Source organism: Saccostrea cuccullata (assembly GCF_032062105.1). Classification (NCBI taxonomy): domain Eukaryota; kingdom Metazoa; phylum Mollusca; class Bivalvia; order Ostreida; family Ostreidae; genus Saccostrea; species Saccostrea cuccullata. The sequence continues at coordinate 99,356 of NW_026921595.1, read as the reverse complement.
GGTGGGGGAGGGGGGTCATTTTCCGTCGTTGAAAATTACCCCCTCCCCTAGTCATTATTCAATGAGAGTCATTATTTCGGCTTTATGTCGGCATTAAAAAAAATGGCGTGGCGAGTTAAATGACGCAAATAAATATTACGAGATGCCAAAAAGACAAATACTCAGTATTAAGTCTAAATGTACAGTTGTTATATTTTTATGATATTTTATTTTTGTAATTTTAATTGATTTAATCAAATTGAGCCAAAATTATTCTACTTTTGATGTTCCTAAAATATTGTCAATATAGATCCTAAAATGTATTCTACGAGGCAATGTTTAACAAGTTTTCGTGTGTTCAAGTGCATTGAAAATAGAATGAATTGGATATATTATTTGATATGTCGGTTTTAACACATATCCCTTGAATATCAATTCATTTTTTTTGGGGGGGGATAATTTTTTTCAGAGAATTTCTTCTTTTGTTTCTAGAATTTAAAGCCGAAAGAAACTTCCTGAAAATTTTAACAAATTTGTTAATACGTAATTCATGACAGGCTTCAAAAAGCATGTCCAAAAGTTTTAAAGACAACATCAGAAAACAAATCAATTTATCTTTTAACAATGACTTCAATATAAGATTATATTCTATAGCATAACCTTATGTCCGCTGCCATTTTGAAAAACTTATTTAAAAAATCGTTTAAAGAACGGTACCAGATGTTTTCCTTTTCTTCTTCGTTAAAGCGTTATTTTCGAGCATTTGCGAGAACATTTTTAAGAGCCCTAAAATGGCCTTCACAAAAAAAATGTTATTTTTTGTTTTAATTTTTCATTTTGATTAATATCCTTATTTGGTCCTTTTATCGTAAAATAAAATTCTGCTACTTTAAGTACTTACCCTTTAAACATTTATTATCGAATCCTATATACCCAGGCCTGCATTTACAGATGCCGATATTTCCCGTCAATGAACATTTCTTGGATTCTTCTGTACAGTTCTGGTTTGATGAACACAAAATTTTTGAGCTGTTTACTGCAATGGAAATGTTGCCCACATTTTATAGGAAATGTTTTCTTGTTTATTTCTTCCATCTAATCTACGCCTTTTATCCATGTAGTGCTATGAATTTTAACATGTAATATCAGTGGACAAAAAACTAAAAAAAAAATTTAAAACTTCCAAAATATTTTATGTTAAATGGATCATTCAGGCGTGAATGATAAGTTAAACTAGCGCTGCTACGAAGTAAATTATCCAAATTCTGTCACTATACTATAAATTAAATCCCGCTGAATCCAGAGTAAGTCAAAATTTGAAAGAATAATTTAAAAAAAAGAAATGTTTTGATATCGAACGTTCTTCAGGAGTGTTTGTGATCTGGAGCATCAGATTAAGAGACATCCCATGGATACAATGATGTTGGGATAGGAACAAAAGTCTTCAACGGAGATTTTAGTAATGGATATTGCATCTCTTTACATTTGCATGTGTTATAGAAAGGGATGTGCATAAAATGAAGAGATGACTACTACGTTTAGTTACATGTACAATATAACTAAAATGCTGGGGTAATATACGATCGATGATATCCGTAATGTGATCAAGATCAATGGTCAAATAAGCTTTTAGCTTATTAATATTGTTTGTTCTTTAAATTTTTTGGCTAAAATTGATCTGTCAGTACAATAAATATTTCTCAATGAAATGTGCGAATTTACACATTTCTGAATTTGTTTTGCAATTAATTTCCAATGTCCTCTCATCTTTTAATGAATCAAAAAAACTGCATTTCCTTTCGATTGTCATTATATCCTCGATCCATCGATTGATTCTTAGATCTATAAATTGTAAACGATACTGGGTTTTAAATCCCCCTTGTGCTTCTTCTAAGTTGTTGATTTTTACGCGACATTTTCTTGGACAAAAACTTGAGTCTGGAAAAAAAAGAAAACAGCATTTAAAATAATAATTATGATTATACATCGTAATACTTTAACTACAAAGAAAATTCCTATTACACAAAGATATTTCATAATGATATCTGCATTGCGACATCATAGAATTTGTTAAGTACTGAATATATTTGAGAAGACAGTTTTCCCGAAGACTTAAGAGTCATTCTCTGTAAGCATCAAAATGGGCTGGAAATTGAAAATCACGGATTTTGCTGAAACTTTGTGAAATAGTTACATTATAGGCCCAATTTACAAAAATATTATTAAAAGTGATCAATTGGTCTTGTTTCCATGGCAACCAGGTTACCTATTTTTTCACATAGTGGTAAATACCTAAATTGATATTTCTTCCCATTCATGTACATTTGATTAAACAAAGGTGATTATTCTTATTTTTTCCTTTGAGATAATTTGTTATTTGTATTTTCTATTTTTAAAAAATGAAAAAAAAATTTTGACTTGCTGTTATATGCCAAATAACATAAAAAATTGCTTTAAAAAAGGGGGGTTAACCATAACAATGTGTACAAAAAACGCAGGCACTGGTGGAATATTTTGATGCTCTGAATTTCACCTTATACATTTATGAAGAACATATGAAAAAACTGGAGAGGTATTATTTACTTTAAGAAAATAAATTGATTGTAAAGTTTGTAAAAATCTCTAAATTTACACATATTTTTGACAAGAGTTATTTCCCCTTTCGGAAATCTTTTGCTTAAATCAATGAAAATGAAAGTGAAAGTAAACAGCAGAAAACGACTTTGAGGAGTAAATACTGTCTGTTTTGGATATTTTTAAGGGTTTTAATCAAACTTGTGAAGTATTTAACATTACCCATAGTTAAACTTTTAAATGATTGCTTAGGCTTTACTGTGACTGAGAGATACATGTTTGTGTTTAACTTTAGATGTGATAAACTTTAAAATAGATTGCATCCTATGAAATTCTTGCCTCTGTGACAACAAGTACTGCATCATTGGAAAAAATTAATTAAAAACAAAGTAACATCAGTTAAATATACTTCAGACCTATTACGGCGGGATAATAAGGTTGTGATGAAGAAATATACATGTCATTAAGAAGATCACTAGGCAAGTACCAATGAAATATTTACCTCGTACATTGAAAGTTGCACATATTTTGTATGAGTTTATTGATAATAGGGTATGCCTATTTATTTTAAAGAAAAAAACATTAAAGTAACCGAAGCATAAATAATGACATGATTCTAATTATATCAATAATTTATAGTATAGACATTCTATCAGATGTTGATGAAAATAATATAAACCATCTGTTGATAAAAATCTTTTATGTAAACCTAATTAGACTAAATTAATTCTGTTTGCATGATAAAAGCTAAATACCTCATAACAGCTTCTGTGCTTGAAAAAAAGGGGGGGGGTAAAAAGTTATTGCCATGTAAGGTATTTCATCAATTTTTAAAAAAAATTAATTTCATTTATACATTTAAGTTTATAAGGAAATACGGAATTTTTCAGTTGAAAGGAGTTCATTTTACGTGCATGCAGAAAATCGGGATATGTAAAAAATATGGTTGTTGTTGAAATAATGGATTTATGTGCCCAAATTATACCAGAAAAAAAATTATATTTGATTTTGTCATATTTTATAAGGACATCTCAGTATTCCACTTATTACAGACTTTATGTTCTAAAAATATTTCTAATAAGCTTTCCAAAAAGTGTTAGATAAAAATAACTTATTTAACTTGAAAAAAAATAAATACAAATAAATTAACCCCCCCCCCCCGCTTTGTAACATATTGGAGGGGGTGGTGGTTACATTCCCCCCCCCCCCTCACTCTAACCCCCCAGAAAATTTTTTCAGATTATTATATTTTTCCTGCCATATTTCGATGAGGTTCTCTGTAGACTGAATTTCAAAAGCTTGTAGGGAGTTCAATCCCAGGGGCATAGACCCGACGGATAGTGTTATGGAACAAATAAGAATCGCGGTGGTTTGCATCATTATATACTTTTAATCTAATTGCACTTTCCTTACTACTTATTTTACCCTCTGTGTCTTAATGAGGAGGAACAAAATCTTTAAATAACATACTGAATTTTGATTGTCATTCTTAATGTGTATGAATCACGCTTATCTCGGCTGGGGAATCTTCAACAATTTTTTTTTTATGTACGGAAGGACAGACACACGAATAAAGAGGAAATGGACATCAGAGATTTAAGAAACTCAAATGTTACTCACCTATGCCACAATAAATGCCTTAGCAAACGCGGTGCTAAAATTTCAAGCATTTTCAATGAATAGTGATACATGTGTAATTGCGGAGAAAACTGCAATTAAATATTTGCTACGTTCAGACATACAGGCAGCCAGACAGACAGACGAACAGACTGACACACAAAAGTAAAGCAGTATACCCTCCTCTTCTTCGTAGCGGTGGTATAATAATTCCTTACAAAAGGAACAGCGAAAGATCATTTCAATAGCAGCAAAACAAGTCGAATTGAGGAGGGGGGGGCACTCTTGATATGTGCTTGTCCTACTTAAACTAAGAAGTGCATGTACACGTTAAAACATATTATATATGTTTCAATTAATGAAGAAAGTTGCTTCCAAAAGATCGGTCATGATTTTATGTCGGTATTTATTGTTTCCATGAAAAAAAATACCGCTGCACTAATTCAGATACATGTTTATGTCAGTTTAAGTTTGAGTTCATCTGTTTTTGTCCCTGTAAATAAATTAATTAGAAGTATAAACAAACATTGGTGGCAGTGCTATGAGTTTTGTGTACTGGTACATCAATTCTTATTTGGATCATTCCTGAATATTTGGTTACCATAGCAACTGTTTTTTTTTTATTAAATTATGAATTTATAGTCTTTTTTCATTTTAGTGAAATGAAAAGGTTTATGGAATTTATTTTATTGAAGAAGACACATAATCGTGCAATAAAGCAGTAGATTTTGTATATATAAGGATATGGAAATAACGAACAGTATTCAATCTCAACGTCCATTAAACAAATATACAAAACAAGAGCAGAGCAAACACGGACCTCCGTAACATCAGAGGTGGGATCAGGTGCCATGGAGGAGTGAGCATCCCCTGCTGACCGGTCACACCCGCCGTGTGCTCATTGTCATAATCAGAAAATAACGGAAAAAATCCGTAGTCAATTCAGTGTATAAATAATGGACTAACAATTGGCATGAAAAACGTCAGTCAGCATTTCATTCAATGATAAATTGTATTTGCTGACAAGGTCATATCAATGAAAAAGGATTTTCTTGAACTATTGGCTGCCATAGCAACCATTTAAAAAAATAAATTATGAATAGCTATTTTGATATTTAGTGAAAAACAATTAAATTTAATTCATTTTACTGAAAAGGAGAAAAAAAATATTGAATGAAGCTGTGATATTATTTGTTGTATACTTGTCAGTATAACAAAATTTGTGAAAGCAACCAATATAAGGAAGTGTTCAAAAAATATTTGGTTACCATAGCAACGTGATTTTAGACGCTTGAATTTTTATTTATTTTTCTTTAAAATGTACATTAAGTGAAATAACAAATATAATAAGTGTTGTCTATTTAAATTTGAAGAAATTCAATCATGCACCGAGGACACAGATTTGCATAATGATAACGTCAATAGCTATATGATTTTTCCTGACTTTTTGGTTGTTATAGTAACAGATTTTTTTGTTTAATTTATGAACTTACATATTTATAATAATATTTTAAAATTATGATGTTGAGTAGTGTGATTTGGTTTACTTTTGACCTTTTTTAATGTAATGATGTACAAAAAGGAGCCAAATGTTGAATCTACAAATTAATCCAAAATCTCCATAGCAACCATTTTCATTTTCGTTTTATTTTATTTTAAGAAATAATACCTCTCTAGAAATTTTATATTTTGTTGAGTTAGGAATGACCTTTTCAGTGATGGTAGTTGTTTGTTATGGGTTGCCCGCGTTTTCTTGCTACTATGCTTAGAAAATGCCAAAAATTGGCATTTTTTCAAATTTGTAAAATTTTGAAAAATTCAAACTTTTCACTGGAACACAACTCTTTTATGTCCAACTACAGAATAATTTCATCAGTTGTGGTAGTTACTCCGACAAATAGTCTACCAGAGTAGACAACAATTAAATCTGTAAATAATATACAGAAAATAGAAATTTATGACGAAGATGGTATACTTTCAGTAGGTTGCTCTGTATTTTTGGCCTCAAAATGGTGGTTTTGGTAACCATGGCAACCGGGACTCAAAATAAAAAATTAACCCCAAAAATGTTCTATACATGGTGTTTCTACATTGCATGCAAAAAATCAGCAAAATCTGTGATGTACCATTTCCAACTTTTTTCTAAATTCTTTGATTCTTACAGAGAATGACTCTTAAGCCGTCTTCCTTAATTTATTATGCTCCTATGAGGACGAAAGATGAAAAAATAAAACTGGAGGGAAACTTTCCAAGTATTCAACTATTAACAATATTTTACATGTAGAAAAATCTATAACATACCAAAGAAAATGAAACTAATCACTATATTTCAGCAAAGAATTTTAAACTTCAAAGTTAAGATAACATACATGTAAAACGCCATTAATTGATATAAATAACCTGTTTGAGTCAAAGCAATTCCTACTAAATACTATTTTTTTTAAATACAACACAAGGAATCATTCTTACATTTTATGGCTATTTGATAACATCTTTTTTACCTGAAATATTCTCTATTTAGGCCGCCTTAGGTGGCTTCCTTACCTGGGGTTGAACTAATTTCATTTGCTTACCTCCTTCAAGCCACTGTTTAGCTTCTGTCAACGTAAACTTGCATCCTTTATCTCCCCAGGCAAGATCAAACAACTTTTCAAGGCACACTTCACTAGAAGGTAAATAATATATATTTTGTTTCAAAAAATTTAATCATCAGCTGAAATTTTTATGTGATTTTCGTTATTAAAACAAAAGAATATTTTATGTTGAAAACTAATAAAATTATACTAAATCCTTAAAAAAAGAGTATTTCATATCAATTAAAAATGACGAATTCAATTTGGTATCTTGCATCTAAACATACTAAAATAAGAGATAAACACAAAGTGAATGTTTTTGTATTTAAAATTCATCTATTTTAGGCTTTAATGATACAAAATGAAAGTGATTTCAATAAGGTGCACAAAATTATTATCCTCTCCATATACTAGTCTAACAACTGGTTACATATTGCCCGTGTGGCGCAGGATGAGCGTGTGTCGCAGAGTAAGAAGTTGATGCTAACATCGTGGGTTCTAATCCCACTGCAAGACGTTGCTTCCGGTCCTTCGAGTGAGATTGTGTGAATTAATGTCACGTGCCGCAGTAGGCACTGCCTCATAAAAAAGATCATAAAAATATCTCTTACTGTTCAACGACTCTGAGTGCTGAGTTTAGGTTTAACTTTGCTGTTGCGATGTAGGGCGATTTGTTAAAAATTCTTGAAAGGGACTTTAAACAACAAGCATACAAACAAAAGGTAACTGCTAGGAATTGTTCTATCTTCCAGAAACAAGAAAGTTTTTTTCTTATTTGGGCAAATTTCACTTGAACAGACACGCTTCACTATCCTTGTACCTTGGATTTTCAAAATTATTAATATGTATGATTTAGATACTCATTCATTTTTGACTTCCACACGAGAAAAGAAGTAAAACTAAAAAAGCAACATGTTTTAAAAAGCACTTTAGAATGACTTTTCAGAATTAGCAAAATTTGATTTTTCAGTAACGTTTGCATGCAAGAATATATCTTTTCAATAAGTATTCTAGTCTGATATAACTACAGAATTATTCACATTGGTTTCATTAGGCCATCAACTAAAGTATTTCTGTATGTCTTCTGCCGAATGACGGACTAAAAATTACCTGACCCATTGCTTTTGTCAATCTACACAAAAGAGTTATTCTTTTATTATTTCTCTTTTATTTTTTTTTTTCATTCCACAGTTTTCCTATCCATCAATTTATGAATTTACTTAATATTCAGAAGCGAAAAGTGTGTGTTTTTAATAATCATTATTCATATTTTTTTTCCCTATTGAGCCAGGAGAATATGATTATACTTATCACATACATGTAATTATAATTGATATTACTTTTAATTGTCAGCTTTAAATTTTGTATACATACCTGTTTATGTTGTATGCTGAACAACCATAATGCAGAATCAAAGATTTAAGGAACCCTGAAATTTAATACATGTTATTAAAATATGATTTTATAATGTAATGCTTTATGGTAAAATAGGTTGGCTATGAAGCCAGTCTGCTTAGTAACTCCCTCCCCCAAGTCCCTGAAATATAAAAAAAAAAACACTTAGCTGAAAATATTTTTTAATATACACGGTCTGCATAGCAGGGTATTTGTAGTAATGAACTTGTCAATATTTTTATATTTTCGAGTAAATATTGGATATTTGAAACAACGTAGTGTGCTATTTTATTACAAAATCCATCTAATATTACACTGAACATGTTGGAATATGATCGAAAAGACTGAATGCATCGCTGTTACACAGAGCCTTTTAGATTCAAAGTATAGAATCAAACATATTTATTTCACTAATAATAGATATAGCAAGAATACAACTAGGAGAGCTTTCTCAATGTGTATATTTTATATTCTGGTTGAGTTTTTTCTGGAAACAATATAAATAAAAGTAGTGACAAATTAAAATTTCATTTCAGGAATTATGGTTAAGTATAGAAGTCAGAATTAAGGGTGGGGGTGTTTCCTATATAATTCAGTGAAAATGAAGCACATAGTTAGATACAGTGATCCCTCTTCTACACATCCTCGCAAGCAAGGGTCCTGATGCAACACATTGCTGTTAGACTCTTGGCATTCTAATATTTGTGGGAAACGTCTTTCGGGAAAATTGCAAAGCTTTTTTTTTATCTCACAACCAATCACGTTAAGCAATTCTATGATTAACAGTTTGTAACACGTACATCTTAGGCGCCAGCTGAATCTGACTATTATAGAAAGATTTAAATTTATTGGCATTTTCAATAAGAGAAGCAAGCCACGGATATTTTATGAAATATGCCAAGCGTTTAACGGCAACGTGGTGACTCGGGACCTCTGGTTTGCGAGGATGTCCTCTATCCATATCTGCAACTTCATAAAATTTGTTCTAGTTTTGAAATGTTATAAAGATGTTGATATAAGTATATTTATAGTTCTACTTCATTATATTTGTAGAGCACAAATAAAGTTTCCTGTTTTAAAATTCCATATTAATCAATCATTAGATTGATAAAAGTTATTCGTAGTATGTTACTTTACTATTACTTGTATGTCATTTTTGCTGTTGATATAGTGCTTCAAATCCTTTTACAACTGTAAAATGGTATTAAGTGGGACTTAGCAAACTGTTTAAAATTGCTGTGATGTCTATATAACTTCCATCTTAAAAAATGAAAGGTTTTACAAAAATACAATGTGTTGATATGCCTATATTTTCACGGTCATAACACTTGTTATGTCATTGATGAAACATTTATTTAGGGGCATATAGCTATTGTTTTATTTATTAAGATAACCCAAATGAAAAAAATCTTTCTAGTCGTATGTTACTTATAAAAAGATTGAAATTTTGTATAAATTACGCAATTTAAATCAACCACATTTAAAATACAAGGACTTATAAAATTTAACGACGTCGACACCACACAAAATTAATTTAACAATAAAAATTTCAAGATCAATATCAGTGATTGTTTTTTATTTGAACGCAAATAACGTTAACATATATTATATATATCAAAACTTAATCTCTTATTGATGGTAGTCGATCAAAACCAAAGAATTCGCAAAGACTTTTTATTTAAATGGTTTTTTGTTTTGTTTGTTTGTTTGTTTGTTGAGAATTTTTACTCGTAGAGACTTTTTGATAACTTAAATGTAAGTACATTTACTGGGAGTATAACTTATTAGTTAAAGTATTTTGTATATCTTTTTAACTTAGTAAAATTGTGTGAATACAACTGGACGATATATACTATTATTAAAATGCCTTTGCTGTAATTATATTCATTATAATCATGTTACATTAAATATAATCATGACAAGAATACTGTTCGTTATCTCCATATATTCCAGGATATATTCTGAGACTTCCTGAACTTGTACGGAAGCAGCAAAAAGATACAGATTTCACGATTTTCTCAAATTAAACTGAGATCCCGTGTCTCAGTGGGTGTTAGCACAAAAAGATCCCTCACTGCTCAATGGCCCCAGGTGCCGAATATCATCAAAATTTACAGCTCTACACTGGCAAATGGAGACATCTCCATATGAGGGAAATATTTTCGATGGGGACGTTAAACAGCAGACAAAAAAACAAATAATGATTATATGTATTTCCATATTGCCAGCTCTTAAACGTCTGCAGTAATACATGCATTCCTCAAACCCACCTGGCAAATTTTGTCAAAAATGGAGCTTAGTGCAAAACATGTTTCTAAAGAAAAATAAATGCATTTACTTACAATTGATAGCATGCTTCCATTTTGTCATTTTTTCTCAAAATAAACAGCTTCCTGGTTGGAAGTTTCTTGTATATGAATGTGGATTAAGTTAAGTATGTCACTTTAAACATAGAGTACTTGTATTTTTATTAAGTTTCAAATGCCGCGTGGAATTTTCCGAATTATCACTCAATGTCCTTCAAAAGATAAGTTGCTGTATTTTTAACTCTCTACAAGTTGTGAATAGAGATAAAGTCTTTGGGTGATTATTTTTAACCATCTAAGTATTATGTGACTGGGTCAAGTTGTCGTGTAATAAAAAGAATTGAACATAAATGTTTATGTAGTAATTAGATATTAAGAAAGCTAGGATATAATAAACCATTCAGAAAAAAATATCGATAAAATGTTGCTTTGCATTCGGGAAGCTTCTTTAACAGAGATTTTAAGTTTTGTATAAACCAGGAAATGTATAAACAATAAGACACTTGTATAAAATGGAAAATACAGTTTTTGAGTGGGTCCACCTAGCGAGTTTGAATCGGACGATGGATGGTCTGCAAAGAAACAGGCTATAGATAAAAATCTTGTCAAGATTTAGGAACGTCATTTAACGTGATGTGCGCTTCTCTGTTGTGAAACTAAAAGAGTAACGCGGTAAATTATTTGAAAACACTGACAATATATATTTTAAGCTATGTTACATAAAATGTAATAAAAACGCGAAATGCAATAAACCTGGATAGTTACATTTTGCGTCGAGATCAACGAAAAATGTAATAACGCAAAATGTAATAACGCGAGTTTTAGATTATCACATTTTGCAATATTACTTTTTGCGCCGAGATCAACGCAAAATGTAATTACGTCCTTTTTCGTTGTTACCTTTTGCGTTATTTTATATTTGCACTGAAGACAACGCAACATGTAATAAAGCAATATGTAATATAATAATATATGATAAAACAAACCATAATTAATTTTTTGATGCGTTTAACAGAAAAGATCATAAAATTGATTCAAATCTATATATGTGACCATCATGGGAATTACGCTGTAAAAATAATTAGCGTTAAAACAATTAGACCATCGTAAGGGCTTATACAGTACCCGCATCGTTATTCTTTACAGGATACACGATACGATAGGATACACGCACGATACGATAGGATACACGCACGATACGATAGGATACACGCACGATAGGACAGGATACACGCACGATAGGATAAACGCAAAACACGATAAACGCAAAACACGATACACGCAAAACACGATAAACGCAAAACACGATAGACCTGATAAACGATCTTCACGATAGGATAAACGCAAAACCTGATAGGATTGTTTCAAAATGCGGAACGTTTTTTGACAAGACGAAAAGATTATTTTGTTAAGTTACTGCAATATTTTAATTTAAATACTTGCAGAGCTTCAAATCTAAACTATAAAGTACATTTAATTATTATAAAAAGAACTTGAGATCTCTGTGGTAATTTTACAAAAGTTATTTATTTATATAAACAAAAATCACAGTGATTAAAGGGATTATTATGAAATGCAGACTGTATTTTTTTTATTATTTCTTCTCAAGGGTGTGAATTTTGAAACTCTATGAATAGATTTATTATTCATGAAAAAATATACATTTTTATTTTCTATCTAATAAGTTTATCTAACAGTGCCAAGTAATTTCACGGAAGGAATTTACGCAATAAATTAAATATTTGTATTTAATGTTTAAAACTTACAATTTGCGATGTATCCAAAATCGCAATTAAATATTAAAATATCTAAGAAAAAAATAATACATGTAGAAGACCGGCCGAAAGAAAGGTTCCAAGATATCGGCTTTAACAAATAGATTTAACATGATAGATCTATCAAGAATTAAACAATTCAAGAAAATTAATTTCCAGAATAGAAATCTAAATAATTGTTAAAATAATGGCGCTCTGCATTAATACATGTAAACTGTGTCATGAGAATATGAATCTGCTACAACTGCATATGTACATGTACGTTTACGCTAAGCTAGGGCTTATGCTCATTTAAACATTTATATATCGGATATACCTCGTACATGTATTTATTAATAAACATAGAATGGTTAAATACTTTTTTCTTTACAACACAGAACAGAAAAATTAACTAACAAATATTAAAAGAGTGAAATGCGACTTTTCCGACTAAATAATTATAAATCATTGTTATTAAACTCTGTGTGTACTGTTTCTAATAATAACAAAAAAAAGGTTTAATTCGGCAAATGAATTATTAATTAAAACCTTAAAAATCATTTAAGACTGACCAGGTAATCTCATTTGAGGAATATTTGAGGGGCGGGATGTTGAAAGTCCGTAACCAATTCAAAATTAGATAAACAAGATCTAACCAAAAAGCAAAATATTTAATAAATTCTTAAATAAAGTTATAAACGTATGAAATTAATCGATTAATACTATCAATTGATTGGGTGTATTTACTATAGTCTTGCATGGTAACGGCGGAATCAGACGACTTCTTTTGTTTTATTATTATAGGAAGATACCGTAAAAAATAATGCAAGCTGATTTTCATAGTTTAGAATGTTAGAACTATTTCATCCGTTGGTACGATCAAAGAAACTGTTTCCTAGAATTAATTTTGTCCGTATTACGTAGAAAACCCGATGATCCGAAAGTGCATGTACCATAGATGCAGTATTTTTTTTTAAAAAGTTTTATTAAAAGACTAATTTACATAAATATGATGGAAACGTACGAAATGAAATAAATCTGCGGATTGAGTTTAGGGACTTCATTTCATGACATTGATTTATTTGATCTTTTATTTAACATTCAAGCAATGAGATCATTTTTTATCCATTTATTGTACAATTATTTAATATATTTTGAATTCAATCTTTGATAAGTTTGTTCAAACAAGTAAGGAACAAAATCCCGAAAATAAGTAGATGCGTTTCATTAGAACCAATAATATTCGAGGTTACTAATTGACCCCAGGTGAGAAGTCAGTACAGGTATGTAGACGGTGATCACACACAGGGGGCGAGGTGTCAGTTTGGGGAGAAGGGGGAGGGGGTGGTTGACCGCACAGGAAGGTGTGCTAATTAGAGAGCTACACATACGTGTCAGTTTTCTGGTAAGGAAAGGTCTTCGATTTATTTTGATTTCTGACACCCCTATGGATTATATTTTCAGTTTATTTCCACGCCGAAGGGTAAGCTTTTAAAAAAACATCATGTTTTTCCCTGTTTATATTATTCTTAGATTATCTAACGCCAGATAGATTTAATGAAAAACTTCTATTTTATAGTAACAACCAAGGTGTTATAAATATGGTAAAATATTTCATGCATAATATTTTTTTAATTTTGATTTTTTTGTTAATTAGACATTCATCAAGGAATTTATAAGTAGCTAATCAAAAAGTGATAAAAAATTAATTTAAAAATTGAACGCATACGGCCAACATCAATGTTAAAATCATCTGGATCAATGTCTTATGCTTTAATATTTTTGTAACATCAATACTTTAAATAATTATGCATAATATACATGCAGATCAGAGGCGTAAACATATAACTAATATAATCAGACGATAAACAAGGGAAAAAAGAATATAGTTTAAAAAAAGATGGTACTACTAAACAGAGTACGATAGAGTACGATAGAGTACATTAGAGTACGCTAGAAAAATTATGTTATTCAATGCAATTAAATTGTTTATTTATGTATGTACAACTTGATTAAACATTATTTTAAACTTATTTTACAATGTTTGTTTCAAATATTTGTTTTTTAGCGATATTTTGACAAGAAATAACATCCAAAATTAAACGCATTAAAGATTACGGTATACCTATATAGCTAATACCCCAATCTCGATTACTATATTGTGTTTCAGACTTTCTTACTAAATACTTGCATCTAAATTTTATTTAATAATATTAAATTAATTGCATGTGTAAATATTTTTCACATTCACAATGAGACAATTTAACGTTTCAGTTAAATTAGATCGGGATCAAACGATCAACCGTAACCTGAAATCAAAAATTAAAATAACTCCTAAAATACAGAAAACATACAATGTTTTTTTAAAATATATATTCAATATGTTAAACTAAAGTAGAAAAACATATAAAAAGTAATTAAATTGCATTAAATTATAAAATATTACTAGCGTACTCTAAAGTACTCTATCGTACTCTGTTTAGTAGGACCGAAAAAAAGATGCATATCAGTCCCATGCTTATTATTTATTTATTTGCTTTTTGAGTACGCATACACCGTAGCTTTCAAAATTCTTTCTCAAGTAACTCTGATTTATTCAAGAAAATCATATTGATAATATTTAATTTTGACGAAATAATTAATCATACAATACGAAAAAAAAAAAAAAAAAAAAAAAAAAAAAACAGGCGACCGATAATAATTTCATTTCCGAAAACAGAGTTACTGTTTAACATTTGATAAACACTCTCTGCTTGACTATGAAATAATTATTTTATTTATTTTATTATTGATTAATTAATCGATCAATCTATTTATTTAAGAACTATGTTATTTATTTATTTATTCATTCTTTTTCTTTTGCGCTTACTATTTCTTTTAATGATGAAAAACAAAAGGATAAAACTTTCATTTCTCTTTTTCGGTTGAAGTAATCTTATTTTAGTCAACAAAACGAAAAAAAAACTCGGAATAGCTCAGTAGTTTCTTTCTAAAGTAAAGATAAAAAGCAACGGTTTCAGAATATACACGATAAACGCAAAACACGATACACGATAGAACCTGATAAACGATCTACACGATAAACGCAAAACACGATAAACGGAAAACACGATAGAAAACGCAAAACCTGATAAACGGAAAACACGATACGATAGGATACGATACGATAGGATACACGCACGATACGATAGGATACACGCACGATAGGACACGATAGAATTGTAAAGAATAACGATGCGGGTACTGTACGGACATAAATACAACTAAATATATCGTTTTTATGACTTTAACTTCATATATATTGAATGCAATGTAATTAATTACAAAGGATTAATTTGACTTTGATTGGCATATTTTTGATGGTCTTTTTGATGGACATTTTATTACCAGAGATTGACCATAGCTTCATTAAAAGTTCTTGATATGCATGTTCGTCGTGTGTACATTGGTTAAAAATTAAGAAGTGTATGTGTGTGTCAAGCGAGGAAGGCAAGGGATGGGGCACTCGCAAACCACGGCCAAAATGTACGATCCTCTCCGATTCTGGCCGTAGTTGAACGAGGAGAGAATTCTTCGTAGCTCATTAAAAAAAATTGACTAATGCAAGTAAAGCATAGTCGGATACCCTTCCAGTTAATTTTGATAATTTAAAGACAATAATTTATGTCTTCATCGGAATTATTGTTCCTTTTTCAGACTTATGTTGTAAGGTTGGACCGATTTAATAGAAGCATTATTTGCTTCATAACTGGATGATTTACTGACTATAAGGATGATAGGGACTAGTAAACAACGATATTGCATGACAAACGTAATGATATATTTTCCATTGTCAGCTTTTTTTCTTCAATAATAATTATATATAAATTACCAGCATATGGCTTTTACATAACCTTCTATAATCGATACTCAAGAGCAATCAACGATCGATGTTGGAACTGATGCGGCTTCTGACAGATAAGCTGATGTTACAGGAACTTCAAAATAACCTTTAAATCTGCACTTCATTTAAATTCAATAATTTTGGCTGGCCTGTTTTATACCGATTGTAAGATCTTTGATTTTAATCATCCCACAGAATGTTCCACCTACCTGATCAATAATAGGGCTTACGATGGGTGTGACCGGTTGACAGTGGAATTTGAAATTAAAAAAAAAACAAAAAAAGCTCTAGAATTTCTGTAGGTGTGTGTTTATGCCCTGATCATAGAAATGAGTTGTTTATAAAGTGTTTATACAGTGACTTAGAAAAACCATGATTCGTTAGATTTACCTGTAATGAAGATTTTTCATTTGTTAGCCGTTGTTTTTATAGAGGTGCATTGTGTTGTAAAAGAATTCAGATGTCCGTTTGTAAGTTATTAGGATATAGGGATTTTGGACATCCATTTCAATTTAGGAAATACTTATGCATGTATATGAGATTTTACGGGCTTTAATTTTGAGGAAATGGTAATGGTTTTATAAAGCATGGGTAAATCATTGAATTATTTTAATCCAATTTACAACCAAACAGTTTTATTGGCCTGTTTGTAACCCTCATTTAATGATGAGAGAAGTTGAATTCCATGTTTGTGTATATGCTTGGCACATCATAAGTAATTATAATAATGCGTTTGTTGGCAGTGTGAGGCCTTCGATTTCCTTGAAAAAGTCCGTTGTGTCTTAAATATAAGTTGATTGTTTTTGTACAATAGGTACAAGAAAGTAATCGCAATTTTGTCCTATTTTCCTCGTAGGCGTATCGCATTGCGAGATTATTGGTCTTCCAGGTAAAATAGAATACACAATAAAGAACAGCCATTACGTAACCCTACAGTACTGGTTACTAAATTTAACCCCTGCGTTAAAGGACTGAAAAAAAACGAATTCTGAAATATTAAATCACCATTCTTAGAAATTCAGAATGTAAAACTTTATTGAATTCTCAACCAATCATAGTTTACAGCAAACACAAGAACAGAGGTGATGAGATATAATCCGGTCTCACCTAAAACAAACACCATGATTTATGTCCGTGGTCTCTGACGAGGCTTCTTGATAGACCAAACACTCTACAACTACTTGCATAATTCAAATCAATTATTAATCTGTTCTATGCAAAAAACATATCTACTAGAAGTGTGCTTTGGAATGTCGGGTCCTAATTAATCTCTTACAAGTTTGGTTGATTGATGTCGCTAATTTTCACACTGGAACTTGATTGACATTTACTTACTAGTGTCTATGTATACCCTGTACACCTTGTATGGGACTCGTGGAGACCTTCAAATTATCTTTTGATCCTTTGATGTTTACCGAACATGGTATACAGAAATTGCAATGCTATTTTTTTTATTGATAGTATATGAATTAAAAATACGTCTAGTATTTAAAATGATTATTATATAATATGCATTTAGAAAAGATTAATATTTTGTATATAAAACTTGTTTATTATGATATGCTAAATGTAAACCTAAAGTGCAATTTATAAACTACAGAGCAGCAGCAGGATTACGAGAAAGCTGATGCAACTTACAAAAAGTGTTAGAATAGCATTTAGTGACATAACAAATTAAACAACAAAACATTATATTAATATGTTAAAGAGAAAAGCATATATCGATTGGGTGTTTGTGCTTTTTTCTGGGCTGCACGGTATTATTTACACCTTGCAAAGGTGATCCTGAAAGATTAATTGAAAAGGTATCACTTACATGTAGTTATAAATAGAAATAACTTGTGTCAGGGCAAACAAATCTGTTCAGCATTATAAAATGGAAAGAAATGAAGATCTCTGGCTAGAAAGATTATACCATAAATAAACTCTTCAAATGTTTAATCTGTGTCTTAAAAAACGCCCAAACGTAAGAAAGAAATTCTATAAAAAATGGTTTCCCCTAGCTAATCAAAGGGTCGATCGGAAAATTTTTTAAAAAGTTTCAAAACATGTTTTTGTATTATGCTTGAGTAAAGAATCTAATGTGAATCAATGAAAGCCATCCAACGGTTTAAGAAAAAAGGCATGCCTCAGACTATGCACAACAATTGTTTGCACCAGAATATACATCTATACTGCTTTTTAAGTGCACATCGGGTTCCTTATATCTTATCCCTGTATTGAGATTGCTGTAATCACTATCTTCCATTGCACTGCTTATGTTTCCATGGGCGTGGTCGTAAGTTTCATCATTTTCAGAATTCTCTTCCTTTACATGTAGGTGATTGTATACGTCATCATTTACGACGTAACTTTTCATCATCGAACTTTTATTTCCCTGATAGGTGCGCTTGTTTTTACTTACTGGGAAATCATTGGAATGAGCACACTTTGGCACATTTTCACCCTTTCTCTGGAATCAAAAAACGTTAAATAAAAAATATTACTCTTGTTTTATTTCATTTATTTTCTGACCAGTTAAACTACGTTTAATGGGATTTTTTGCTGTGTACGTGAACCTAGCACGCCAAAAATTGTCTCATTCATCATATTAGAATCTTTTACAATTATATCAATATTATTTTGTCAAATAGTAGGAAAAGGATGATTTCAAGAAACATAAAATTGTTACTATATGTTTGTGCAAAGATTTACTTTTATTTAATATTTTGTATATTTTTCACCTCACATTGCACGGTAAAAATATTCTGATCTGCATCTCTTTCAGCTTCATAAGTAGTATTTTTAAAAACTGCGGCCTTCGGGTATTGCCTTATCAAAGTAATAAAAATTGTAATTTGATTTCAAACATCAGTAAAACGTGTCAAAATAAAAGTTTATACACAGAAAGATAGTTGTAATCATTTTTAAAGCCAGAAGTCTTTGTCGAGACTGTAGCTCTACTGGTTTATACTTATACAAAGGGAGATAAAAGTAGCAGCTGGGACTTGAAACGTAACAACAGCAGTAAATAAAGTAATTGTCCTTGATTAAGTCTCCTTGATTTTGTGGCGAGATTGCAATACGACTACAAATGTAGAAGTAGCTTTAAATAAAATTTTACAGAATTAACCATTTGAGTTACCATGGCAACATCAATCAACAAAATAAAAACAAAAAAGGCAATTATGTATCTCGGTGTAGTCTACAAACTGTACTTATATGCCACAGTATACTTTAATCAGAGTAAAACTGTATTTGGGGTAGCATGTTTTAGTATTTCACAGACACTTTATTTTTAGTAACAATTGCAACACTGTTCACCGAAATCATAAACCGATGTATATTATTATGTATCAAAGTGTAGTTTACTTGTGTGCCAAGTTATATTGAAATCAGATCAAAACTTTAGGAGGAGAAGCAATTTGAATGTATTTTATTGAAATTCCTATTTTTAGTAACCACGGCAACACCGTTCATTGAAATCAAATACCGATAAAAACAGAATTATGTATCTGAGTGTAGTTTACTTGTATGCCAACTGAAGATATATTGAAATCAAATCAAAACTGTAGGAGGAGTAGCATTTTTTTAAATGTTAAGAGATGGACAGACAGCAAGACAGACAGACAGCTAGAGGGACAGACGACGGACGCGTTTTTATCGCATATGATCTTCCGGTCTCTGAAAAGCAGAGTTAAAAATGAATCAGTGTTATACCTTTTTTCAGCTTTAGGTTTCCCATTTCGTATATTTTTGTAGACGATGAATCCAAGAACAGTAAGAACAATGCCTAAGACAAGGCCTCCTATAACAGCTCCAACCATCAAACCGACTACGTTATCTTCAGCAAGGATAACAATAATTAACTACCAAAATTTTGATAAGCTCTTTCAAATCATTTCAAAGCACGTATTTCTAGTGTTTAACACCACACTAGTGTTTGTTTATCAATAAATTGAATTTCTAGGAAGGTTGATGCTGAAGCTATAATAAATTTCCAAACAAGGAAGACTTTTTTCATGACGTTTTTTGTTGGCTCTGGAATTCAGTTAAGGAGGAATGCCACACCAACTTCTTATTTTATAGATCTCTGAGTCAACCTTTTTAAACAATAATGGATTCAGCATTGAAAGGCCGACATTAGATCTTAATTATTTTTATATGAATTTTTTGCATTTTTTCAAAGAAAATAAAAAAAAATATTTACATCCAAATTAGATGCTTTCTTGTAAAATTTTTGCTGTAAATGAATGCATCACATAATACCTAATAAAATATGTAAAGAAAGTCTGGTTAGACTTTTTATTTTTATTTTTTTTTTTAATATTTATGAAAATATAACACATAATTTGTGAATGATTTTTAAATTTGTAGTTAAAATCTTCTAAAAACCAGCCACAACTGGGGAGAACATGTTCATTAATCATTTTTTATAAAAGAAATTGAAACAAAATAGCCAAATTTTAGAGAAATTAATTTTTTTTTAATTTTGGCCAATCCCGATCAAAATTAAACCGATCCCGACCATATTTGTATAATTAGTGGAAATAAATAATATTTTCCTAGGAACACTAGTCTGATTAGGTGTTATAAGGGTTAAAACATTACAGAACTTAACAATAAAATAGATTTCTTCATCGTAAATACATGAAGAGGCAATAAATTAGCATTTTATTCATTTTGTGCTAATTTTGATCGCGATCAGTTTAATTTCGATCGGGTTATGTCCAAATATTAAAAATTATAATTTCTCTAAAATTTCTTAATTTCGTTTTAATTTCTTTTAAAAATATGACAAACATGTTCTCCTTAGAAGTGACTAGTTTTATGGTGTTTTCAACCATACAGGTTTAAAAAAAATCACAAATAATGTGTTTTATTTTCATAAATATTTTTTTATGAAAAAAAAAATAAAAAGTCTAACCAGACTTTCTTTACATATTTTATTAGGTATTCATGTGATGCATTTAATTACAGCAAAATTTTTACAAGAAAGCATCTAATTTGGATGTTATGGAATGCCATATACGACAGCCAACTGCTTACTGCCAACTGCTGACTGCTTACTGCCAACTGTCAGCTGCTTACTGCCAACTGCCACACATATTTGAATAAATTTTATTTTTATATTGATATTTATGTAAATTTAAAAAAGGGGTGCGGATCTATAGGACATTTTTTCCGAGAGGGTCACTCTGGTAAAAAAAAAATCCACTCCAGAAATTTCTTGACAAGAAAAAAATACGTAAAGTCCTTTCCTAAATGTGAAAATTTATTTCGGCCGGGGAGAGGGGGTTCATATGCTTCATACCTTCATGTGTATAACATTTTTCATACCAACTTAACACGAATCCACATTTTCGGTTGGGGAGGGGGGGTCTAAGGTCCCATTTAGTTGAATTATTTTATACATTTAATAACTTTTAGTTGGTTTAGTTTGTGCATTAAATAACTTTACAAATTTTAGAGGGGTGTTCCGGATCCCTCTCTCTAGATCTATGCATGTAAAACATATTTTATTTGTACAAACAAAGAGATATAAATGTTTGATCGGTGTTTTCTAAGTGGAGGGTCCAAGGTCAGTTATACCGTTAGTTCGTTTAGTTTATTTAACGTATGACAGTACAAATTTTACCCCCCCCCCCCCCAGATCTATGCATGTGAAACATTATAACACACAGAGATATACATCTTTAATTTTAGGAAATTTTTGATCATAGAAAATAATGGAAAACGGAAATTTATTTTCAAAACATCTTTCTCCGCGAAACGACAAATCTTTTTATTATTATTCTCTCTTCAAAGGTTTTGTTGCCTCCGGGGAAGGGGGGGGGGGGCTTCTTTAAAGATTAAAAGCAGAAAATAGTCATTTTGTTACAGTGCAGGGAAATAATTTTGTTACAGCATCAATGCTGATTTTGGTGCTTCCTATGCTTGCTGATTTTGATGCTTCCTTTCCTTGCTGATTTTGATGCTAGTTATCCTTATCCTGATCCTGGTGTGATCCTTATCCTGATGCTGGTTTGAAACTAGGTCAATGCTAGTAATGCTACCGGAAGTAGGATTATCCTGCCGGAAGTGGATAATTCAAAAACAGCATCGCTATTTTAAGCCATTAAAAATAATTTTTGGGGTAATTTTTATTTGTAATTTGTATTAAATGACTTTCCTTTATCTGTTTTCACTTTGGTCAATGCTAGTTCAATCCTTTGCTTGCTGATGCTGATCCAAGTAATGCTGTTTTTTTTAAATGCTGATGCTGATGCTAGTTCTATCCTGATCCTACTTATGCTGATCCTGATGCTGGTTTATGTAACAAAATTAGTTCCCTGCACTGTACCTATTTCAAATATGAAAACAAATAAAAAATAAACAAAGTCAACCGCATATATTGAATATTACAAAAATAAAACATATTGATCATTTTATTCAATTCAATTTTACCAGGGTGACCCCCTTGGAAAAAATGTCCTGGATCCGTGCCTCCCCCCCTTTTTTTGGTAAAAATTCATATAAATATCGATACAAATATAAAATTTATTCAAATATGTATGGCAGTTGGCAGTAAGCAGCTCACAGTTGGCAGTAAGCAGTCAGCAGTTGGCAGTAAGCAGTTGGCTGTCGTATATGGCATTCCATAGGATGTAAATATTTTTTTTCATTTTCTTTGAAAAAATACAAAAAAAATTCATATAAAATAATTAAGAGCTAATATCGGCCTTTCAATGTTGAAACCATTGCTTAAAAAGGAGGGCTAAAAGATATATAAAATAAAAAACTGGTGAGGCATTCCACCTTAAATCACAATTCCATTAAAATCTTTCACTATCTTCTGAACATGGTTTAACATCTTCCAACAAATTTAATACTCATTACACGCTATGATAACAATTAATTTTTAACAGAGTCAGGCAGAAAGTTTATATAGCATGGATTTAAAAACTTTGTATGATAAGTTAATTTATTAAACTGTTGTTTAATATAACATTTTCCTGCGTCGAAATTCGGCATAATTTTTGGAACAACCGTTCTAGCTGCAGTTTGATCCCCCAACCCTTTACATGTATGTACACCTCTAAACATTTCTCTCGTAATCAACGAAATAGATCACACACTGTATTTTTGAACAAATTCTCGCACATTTATATTTTCATTTGAAATTTTAACTAAAAATGAAATAATTAATAAAATCACCATAGAATACTCATAGATGTCCGAGGATGTGTTTTGAGTAAATATCTTCTTTTATTGTACAATACTTTATCAAGTTGACAAAAGTCACTCATAAATAAGACCAAAGTTTTCTGATATATTTTTACAAACGTAGAAAAAGGAACAAGAAATAATGAATGTACATGTATTTCTATATGCATTTGCATTGATCTTTAACTCCAAGCAACGAGAATATAATACTGAAATAAATTACTGAAATTTAAATACCTTTAAGTTCCATGGCCCGAACTTCGTATTCTCCATTTTCAGAGTGCACTATAAGCAATAATATTATATACTTGTAGAAAATTTGAGACAAAAAGGAAAGTTAAGATGAGGTTTTATCAAAGAATTATATCTCTTATGGTGAGTCTACTAATGTGGAATGCTTTTTTTTATATATATCTAAACACCTTTTTGGCTGCACTTCATTTACGGAATTTTTGGTAATTATCAACATTTCATCCCCGACATCCTTTGCTTTCATTTCCGACCTTTTTTTTCATTTCCGACATTTTTCAAATAGTACCTTTAGTAACAGATTGGAAAACCTATGAAAAATTTAAAACAAGGACTACAAATCATTAATAAATCATTGAAATCCAATTATTTATAATATTTAATCCAAGTTTTTATAAATTTATTAATGAAACGACATGAAAATAGAAAATACAGGCAACTACCTAAATTAAAGTTCGAGTGATTGACTCAATGTTTACTCTGCGCAGATGTATAACATAAAAAAAATAAAGTTTTGTGTGGAGCAATATGAAAAATGTGTTATGAACCGGAGCTTTTAAAACTCGATTAGAGTACACCAAGTGTTCTGGACATACGTTTGATGCTGTCACTGACATTTATTTCAAAAGTGCACATTAAATGTGAAAAAGTTGTATGTACCAAATCTATTACCGAGACTTAGTCCTACATGTATTCATATAAATGCGTGGACCCTGAGGTCCACGCAGTAAATATATAAACGAGGCTAAAAAGGATACGCATACGACAGGCTACGCATGCGCGAGATTGCTAGAGAGTTCACACCTTAGGTAACTTGCTCGTAGAATAATTCGCCCTTTTCGAATTAGAATATGCCATTCATTGGCAAATTGCGCTTTTAAATCCGCATATCGCATTTACACATTCGTTGGCGGATCCGAATTTCCCTCCTATACAAATACTTTTATATACAAACTAAACTTTGATTCTATGGTATCAGGATTTTAAAAAGTAGGAAGAACTTGCAGTATATCAATTACATTTAACTTAACAATTTTAATGAAAAACGTCATTCAACGCGTACGACTATTTCTAGATTAAAGGAGGCTCATTACACCACTTTTTGATGACGTACTACACAAATAATAAACATCCATTGTGTTGACCGTTTTCTTCTGGGGACAAATTGTACAGGTACCTCTATAATATGACCTTGACCTTTAAAACGCTTTAAAAATAGATGAAACATGCGGTGTTATAAAAGGTGAAAACAAAGTAACGGATTCATTATGCATAAACCAAGAAGAATTGCTTTTAAGAAGAAACAAAAGAAAACAACTGTCAAATCTCGCCAAACAAGTAATGTCAATTTCAGAGCGATGCATGCAAAGAGCTCTATCAATCAATGACATGTTTGTATGGAAAAAATTCGCGTTAAAATCTACAACCTTGTTGAAATTAAAAAGTTATTTACTTGCACTATTTACTGTGTTAGTGTTAATTTATATATTTGCTTTAAATCCTCGGACAATTTAAAGTTTTGTTCTGAATTTTAGATGTAATGTCAAATGTTACTTAGTGTTTTGAGTCTTGGTTAATTAGGAAAGATAACTCTTGAAAGTAGACTTTTTATACCAAATATTTTTAAATCTGATTTTTCATTTCGTTTAAACATAAGATTCTTCATTCAATTTGACACATGTAATTCATTGAAATATATTCCTTGTCTCTTCAGAACTCAGTTTCTTAATGTTTTATGCATAGATTAAAAAGATAATGACATTAATTGTTTATTAGAAGAAAATTATTTTCTCTATTACAATTATTTTTAGGTATTATGAGGTATTTTCACTGTGTGTACTTGTCTTAAGAAAATGTCAATCATTTGGCACTGAAAGTTCTGAAATTCTATTAATAATAAACTTGAAATAAAACATTTCACTAAAATTAGACAAAACTAAGAAATTCTATAAAAAATATTTATGATATCAATACCCCCATCTAGATATTTGACATCTACATAATAAGTCGTGCTGTATTGAAATCTTAAATAATTTAAACCGTGGATGTAATGAGCTACCTTAAAAGATACAAGTTTTCACCGGCATTAATTTTGTGCATCAAGGCTCGCAATTTTCTTTTTATTACAGCAATCCAATACTGTTTGATAGAGGTCTATAATAGCAACGGATTTTAGTGTGCGGGGGGGGGGGGTTCTGACAAAAAAATATGCGTGCTACAGAGCTATGATACACGTGAACCATCAGATCTCTATTTTTCCCCATATAAATTTGTTCCGCATAAATCCAGAACAGATGTCAAGTCCCAGCCATTATGGGTTACATGTATCAAAATAGCCCGTTTTTTGAAATTGACAAAACTAAAGGTCTCTAATCGGAGATAAGATTTAACAATTTTGCTTTGAGACTACAATCAGTCATAAGTAAGAATATCATTTTGGAATATGTAAACAAACCTACATGAATATTAACTACACCTAGAAAATTTCTTAATTGAAATTCGGTTAGAAAAAATGCATATGGTCTACGTATTGCAGTCCTTATTTAAAGGACAGCAACTTGTTATAATAATAAATGGATTATTGTACATACATTTTTAATCAATATTTTGCAATAAATACTTTTAAAATTTCATTTTCATTGACTAGGAAGACATCAAATCGCCGTGCAGGTAAATTCCGGAGATGAAAACAAAATTATGTAGGAAATGAAATAAATTTATGTCGGAAATGTAATTTAAAAAATGTCGGAAATGAAATGCATGCAGTGACCTTTTTAATAACGCACAAAAATATATTCGAAGTTTTCAAAGATTTTTAGTTGTTTTAGATGTTTAGTAATTTTTCCTAAAACAACGTAACAAAGGTATTTTGAAATTCATGAGGTATTCATATCTATAAACTATAAAATCTATGAAAATGTCATTATTATTGTTTTCTTACACTTCGTTAAGAATTCATTCAATACGCAAAACTTTTTATTTAAATTTGATTTATACAAATTAATATAAACTTACACAAACATTCCGAATCATTATACGGTTTATATTCAGGCCCACAGACACATGTATTATTCTGACAAATAGAACCAAATACCCTGGAGCACTGCTCATTTAGTTTGCATGTTCCATTCAATATCAAATTTCCTGATAAGTAAGAAAAAGAATACATTGTATATTCTAAATTGAAAAAAAAAATTCTTCCCTAAAGAGTTCGCCATCATTTGAAGTGTCTAAAATTCCGTGAAATACACCACATATTCCTATTTGTTTAAAACAGTCAAATACTTTGATACACAAAAAAAATGATTTAATATAAGGAATAATTGTCTAATTTTTGTTTCTTGATGTGATCTCTCAATCAAGGGGCTTGCATGATAATTGGCATAAAACACCAAAGGCGTTTATGCATAAAATTATCACAAATGCCAATTGATGATTGATCAACGTCATGAAACTAAAAAAACTGAAACTTATCCCTTATATTTACACAGGTCTGGACGATTTCTAAATATGGAAGTCAAGAACGATAACCGAAAGTTGCTATAAATGTACATCAAGTACACGTAATTATTTCTCTGTCCAATCAGACAACAGCATTTTTACACACCCCAAGACATATTTTAAAAGAACAAAAAGATAACACGTGCTTTTGTTTTTTTCCTCAACAAGATTTTTTTAACATAAAATTTGTATAAGTAAGATGAAAACTTTTGAAGAATAAGGTATTCCCCACATTTTTACCGTGAACAACATTGATATTTTTATCTCGGTAAAGAAAAAAATAATGCACGATAGAATGTAATCTTTTACAGAGGTATATAGATCGCACCAGCAAGTTTTTATCAAGTTCAATTATAATATTTTCCAGAATATATTATATGATGGTAAATATAATTTTGCTTAGCCGTCCGATTTTCATCGATAATGCTTAAATTCCATGTGTATAGATCAACTCACACAAGTGTTTATCGTACGGAGTAGACACATATATAGTTTTGCATTATCACGGGTTTCATGAGCGCCGAATACTTAGCTATGCAGACTTTAAATGGGCATAAGGAAAGGCGTTTAACGTGGAGAGAAGATAATCCTGTAATTATACATGAATGCGTTTTATCCCAATATCTTACCTCGCATATCAGAAACAGCATGGACTACTAGTATTCTGTAATAAACACTCAAAAATAATAAAGACTGTTATTTTTTCGATAAGATTTTTATGTCAGGCTCTAAAAACTGAAAATTTACCGTATTTATATCAATTTTTTAACGTAATTAAACTTTTCGGATTGCTTACTCCTAGAGACAATTTTTTTTTATCCCACTTAAAACGTATTCCAAGCTTTCAAGTCGTGTTTGTTCACGGTAGAATTGTCATAAATATAATATTATTCCCGAATGCGCATAAAGTTTACATAAAGTTTGTTCTAAAAAAAATCTTTTGAGCAAAAAACGTAAAAGCCACGTGTTTTATTTATTCTCTCATGGGTTTGTCTAAATGCTGTTATCTGATTGGTCAGAAGGATTAGTGCCTTGTTTATTCTGTGTATTAATAGCAATTCAAGGTTATCGTTCTTGACTTCCTTATTTAGAAATCGTCCAGACCTGTTACATGCTTTGATTCCAAAAAAGTATGTACTACATGCCAAGCTTCTTCTGTCTCTATTTGCTTCTGTCCGTCCCTCTACCCTCCGCCCGCAGGAGTTTCTTTTTAATCGTGTTTATTGATGAACCGTTAGATTTTTGTAGGAATAAAGTATTTTAACTAAAATTTGTTATTTTATCTCATACAAAGATATAAATTGCATATGTTAATATTGTACATAAAAATATATATACTTATATATATTATCAAATCAAACCTCGTCATCTGTATCCCTCCCAATATACACATAACTTGAAAGAAATAAAACATATTTAAAAGTCAATATCTACAAATGTATCTGTAAATTCTAATTGTTAAAGCTTGATAGATTATTTTACATTTCACACATACATCGAAGAGCAGATGGAATTTCGGTTAATCATTCAATCTTTATGTCTACAACCCTTACAAATTAATATTAATATTTCATAATTCATCTGATCGGTTTTGAATGAAAAATAACTTTATATACTAAAAAAGGAATGGATTTAATATTTTAACATACAAAAATATATGTTAAATAATAATTAGGTAATAATAACATGTAATAAACATGTGATTTTTTACTCAAACACTGTTCTAGAGACTGTTAAGAAATAATCTTAGTAATACCAATAACTTTTGTTTTGTTTGAGCTTTTAATCTCATATTTTTTATATAAGTGTATTTCTTGTGACAAGGCCCTTCTTTGAATATAGGTTTTGACACTTTGACCTTGCACTACTTTTGTTAAATTTAATCTTAACTTGGCCATAACATTTAAACAGGCGGTTTAAGGTCTTTTCTATTTCTTATACTTATTTCTTATCCCTCGTTATACCATTAATTTTGATTCTTTGACCTTGACCCTTGAGTTTGATACACTTTAAAGGAAGGAACTTTATACAATTATTGACTTTTGATGAGGTCTACTCGTGACTATACAGACCTGGTCAGGTATTGGTTGACCGAGGCCGAAGGCCGAGGTTAACCAATACCTGACCAGGTCTGTATAGTCATGAGTAGACCGAATTCAAAAGTCAATAACCGTTTTATTAAATGATGAGGAATTTTACAACACTGCTGACTCTTTCATTCTTGTCTCCATCAGATATAAACATCCATAATTTAAAGTGTAATTACACTTTTTACATGTTGATATACTTCAACAGCTAAACAAATATAAGTTAAAAAGTTAAAAACAATATTAATAAACAATAAATACTCAACCTTTTACTTTCAAACGTTCTTAATCTCCTTGGTAATGGCGTCTGACATGTTTACATTCACACCGACACATGCTTTGAAACACGCAATCTGATTGGTCGAAAAAGCTGTAAGCAAATCTATGGTTGGTCGAGAGGGAAAACCCGAATAAACCTCCCAGAGCGTCATTTGAGGTGAACTCGCTCTGAGGTACACACCAGTAAATGGCGTCTAGACCAATCAGAGAGCACCAAAATTCCTGATCATTTAATAATAATCTTGGTATTGACTTTTGAATACTTATATTAAAGCTTTCATATTTCGTACGTATATTCTTTGATAAAAGTTCTTTCTCTGGGTAATAACACTTTTGATCTCTTGATTTCACATTTGAGTTTAACTTTGATTGCAAAACTTCATATTTTGCCATAAATTGCTTAATGGGGGCTTCTTTTTAATTTCACAAACACATCTTGGTTCAGTTACATTGGGGCGTTAAAACACATGATTTTTCTGTTTTATTCATGCTTAATGCCCAGCGAATGTTTAAGATATAATTAGCAAGGTCAAGCCAGACAATTTGCCCTAATTTATTCTAAATGATGTACATGTACTCTGCATTTAAAATTGTAAAAGATACATTCGATAAATAAGACTGAGTTTTGGTTAGATCTTAAAGGGATTTGTAGTAAATCTTATTGTAGCACAAAATTTGCACGCAAAAAACTTGGAAAACCCTGCGTGTTAAAATGTATAAATTTTGTTTTGTTGAAAATGGTTAATTTTTAGAATAATGATTTTTTTTTTTCTTCTTTTCAATTAACAATAATAATTAATGATGCTTTTCACTATTTACCCTGCAAACATTCGTTTTCTATTCCGATATATCCAGGATTGCACACACAGACACCGATCTGTCCTTTCAAGGAACATATCTTTTTTTCATCTTCGCACTTTTTAGTTGATGTACATAAGTCTTTTGAGTCGTCTACTGCTAAAAAAAATAATAACAATAGGCTAAAGGACCTAAACGGTCTTATTTATAGTTCAGGTAACACATACAGTTATATTCAAGCTTACCTTTGTCAAAATCTGATCCGCAAATTATTTTCAAATTCCTTCTTTTTGTATACAAAGAAGTACAGCTCGTCTTGATTATCGTCAAATTCTCACTTAAACCATTGAATCTAAGTGTTAATGAATTCAGCTGATAGTGGGGTGTGTAATTCAATTTGTGATAATGACTCCATGCCTCATTTTCTAAGTTGCTGATTTTTACTTGACATTTTTTAGGACAATCGCCGATTTCTGTAAAATTAAGGAGAGCTAAAGAAAAAAGTAATCTACATGTAATTTCCAAACATAAATCAGTTAACATACATGTATAAAATTCTTTTATAAACAGGTTGACTTATTTTCTTGTAAATAAACACGATATAAAATAAAGAAAATTTTTCATAATTTTTATCTTACAAGGTAAATAAAGATTAGGCGACTGATTGTTTAACTTTATTCTAATCTGTTGAGATTCTGCTGTGCTAGATATTTGGACTTGACGCCCGCAGAATCTCTGGACAGTCACTCATAATTCACGTCAGGGGCTCGTTTCTCAAAAAGGCCTACGACCAGGCGTAAGCTTAGTCCGGACTAAATCAGTCAGTAAACCCGGAAGTCGGACTAAGTTGCGTTTCACAAAAAAGCGGAGACTTAGTTGAGACTAAATTTTGGTTTAAATCTAGGCCTGCTCATGAGTAGGCGTAAGTTCTTTGTCTGTACACATCTTGGGAAAAGGGCAAGTGTTTTAATCATAAAGAGTTAAAAAATAATTATTTTATACTTATGCAATAAAATACCTATTCATATACACGCACATAACTATATGATATGCGAAAAGTCATGAACAATAATAAACAACATAATTATACATGTAAGATTATGTAGACAAGTAGAGATGCAAATTTTTTCCGCAAAAGTTGGGATGAACTAAAAATTTGTAATTAAGAATTTTGAATTCAAGTTGGGTAGAAATTTAAGAAGTGTCAGATTTTATTTTTAAAAATGTATGCACGCGTTGTGGGATGGGGGGGGGGTCTGCAACCCAATTTTTTTTTAATTGAAATAATGTGTTTTCTGTTTTTAATTCATGGGCTAACGCCCACTTTCAGCATTTCTATTCTCTGCTGAATATTTTGGTCACTCAATTACTTACCCTCCCCCTCCCCCTCCCCCATCCCCATTCACTTTTTTAAAAACGATGTCAGGTCCCAGCTAATTTTTTAATGAATAATGTTTCAATAAATCCTTAAACAAAAATCATTTTTAAAAATATATTTCAGATAATGAGAAATATTTCATAAATATGCCATCAACCAAGTCAGTACTTCTTTAATTATCCCCTTTAATTGTATGTATTTTAATTTAAATATGATATTATTTAAACATAAAAATATGAATTTGTAAAATGTTTGAGCATTATATACTTAAAGTATTCTGTTCATAAGACCGTTCACTCATTGTCGAGAGGTGAGAAGTGTAGATGGGTTAATCGTTTTTTCTTAATGGCTTGCAAAAGCTTAATAGTTTTAAATCGAATTCTTGTGAATAATATTGCAGGCAATAAATCTAGTAATTTTTATAAATTTCTAAAATATTTCCATAAAAATTGAGAATGCGTGTGTTATAATGCAAATGGTGTATGTACATAATTATGCACTATTTCTACATGGTCTATGTAAATTATCATAACGATATCAATGTAAAACTGTATGTCCAAAATGTAATACATGTATCATAAATGCAGGTATACATGTATCACCTAGATTGCCAATATATGTCTAATTCATATTTAAATTTTATATAAAGAATTATACCGGTATATGGGTTTGGGCCATTTTAGGCACATATCCTGAAAATGTTTTACATGTGTAAATTTCTTCCTTGTTGAAGGGTCGCACGTATATTAAATCGTCTCTTAAACTGCGTCAAAAATGTCATTTTTTGAAGTTTTGTTTAAAACTAATGTATTTAAAACCCTTAATTCTATGCATATGACTTAAATCAATATAAAGATAAATTAAATATATAATTTTTATTCTTTCACAAAACATAAATTTCATTGAAGTTTATTTACGTCTAAATTTTAACAAAAACGGGAACCAAGGAAGACCATATATAGGTCTGATCTTTTTTTTTAGAACCATTCTCTTTTCCATGTTTTAATAATTTTTTTATGATAATTATGATTTCATAACTGATAAATTTTTGACAGTACGTCTGATGGTTGGGGGTTCTGTTACTTGTTCTGATACCGGTTGCCCCCCCCCCCTCCCTCCGACTTTCAAACTTTTGCTACGAGCCTGTTCCAGCCTAGCCATATATGACTTTTACTCTTATATACATGTAGGAAAATTACTTTTTATTTCAAAATTTAGCAAGTACATATATTTATACATGTAATCATGTATTTACATCATTTGGTTTTAATGTAGAAATCTAATATAACACTTGAGGATGTAGAGGGGGAGGGAGGCTGTGTCCAAAATTATAATAAAAGATTTACTCTGTCTCAATCAGTTTTTTTTAGTGTGGCTGTGGGCGCCTAACCTGACCCCAATCTGCCCCTTTTTCAAAATTTCTGAATCCGATGCTATGTTAATGCTTTGACCTTGAAAATACAAATGGGTTTGCAAAATAGATCTATTTAAAAGACGGTGAAAATGGAAAACATGCAAGCGTTCTCGTGCTTCCAGTTCTTTACATCATTTATGTAGGTTCAAGTGTGATATTATTTTGATCCGCCGCATGTCATTGTAGTCTCTAAACCAAATAAAATGCGATCTGCGCATGCTTAGTACTTAGCGGAGACGTCTTAGTGGGAAAAGACCACTAATTATTTTCCCATAGAACTCCATACAAACCTTAGGCCCTCTCAGTACTTTACTATGACAATTTTAGAAAAATCTTTAGCATCATTTCAAACTTTGTTCTAAGCCCTAACAAAAAATACTGAAAAAAATATATGGTCCCATTGCGTTTATAGGTCAAAATTGCAGTTATTTTCAACTTATAGAGATTCGCAGTCAATAACACGCGGCAAAAAAAATCAACCCCCACTCCTAAAATCTTCCCTGGTATTTCTATAGTTTCTGTAATATTCCCTCATCCCATCATTTATTTCAAAGGTCATTAATTTTACTTTAAAATGAAAACAATTAAATACCTGATTTCAGCCAATGGCGTAACGCCATCCCATTCAGTATTCGGTTTAATGTTCCATCACAAACAAAGCCATGTGTTCATCCGGGCATTTGGTGCTCTCTTTCCTAGTACTGGGCCCAGTCTTACGCCGCTTTCTGAAACGCGATTTAGACCCGTCTAAATTTTGGCGTCAGTTTTTTAGTCGGACTAACTTAGGCCCAAATCTACGACTTTTTGAGAAACAAGCCCCTGGAGACTAGGCCCAAACTTCACCTAGACCACACTGCCGTTCGCTTCAATTAAGTCATTTGGTTGTTTATTTGGCTTTCTGTCATTATTATTTCTACATTGCTTACCGCTTAGGCAGGTAAATCCCAGTACATGTATAAAAATATTCACTGAAATCTCCGTTCGAAATAAGGCTCCCTGGCGATATAGTGTACCTCCCCGCATAAAAGACTTCCTATAGTCTGTTATCTTTCATGTGATGTTCAATAGCCATAGTAGACATTAGTTCCTAATCACATAGGGTAAAAGCAGACTATAGGAACTCTTTTATGCGAGGAGGTAAACTATTTCGTCATGGGAACACTGTCCTGAGATTCTGCGGGCGTCAAGTCTAAATATCTAGCCCTGAAGAATCTCAACAGAGATTAACTTAACACCATCGTTCAAATCTCTGACTTTTTAAAAATTTTGAGCATCCTTGCCTTTCATGCCCTTCGCATTTCAAAAGTACTAAAGCCCAGTGTGCTCATTTCGTAGGTAGAAAAAAATTTTAACATTATAACACGTTTATTCGCGAAAGTTTCCCGTTATAACGCGAAAGTTACGCGTTATTTTGCGAAAGTTTTGCGTTATAACGCAAAATTAACGCGTTTATTCGCAAAAAATTCGCGAATAAACGCGTACCTTTCGTGTTATAACGTTATAACGAGTAATTTTCGCGTTATAACGCGAAACTTTTGCGTTATAACGCAAAACTTTCGCGAATAAACTTGTAAAATTCGTGTTATAACACGCAACGTTCGCGATATTACGCGTATATAACGTGAAAGTTTCGAAATATAACGCGTAATTTTCGCTTTATAACGCGAAACTTTCGTGAATAAAGGCGTAACTTTCGCGTTATAATGCGTTACTTTCGCGTTATAACGCGTAACGTTCGTGTTATAACGCGAAATCTTTGCTGTTTATCCAGAAATTTGCTTTAATTTCAATTTTCTTTTGATTTTGTCATCAAGTTTATCCATTACAATGATAAGCAAAAGGCTATTTTGATCTTGGACTATCACAAGATAAATTTTTTGCTTTCTTGCCAGTGAATCCATCGTTACCGTCACAATACCGACATAATGCGAAAGTTACGCGTTTATTCGCAAAATTTAGCGTTTATCGAAAGTTTCTCGTTAAAACGCGAAAGTTTCGCGTTTATTCGCGAAAGTTACGTGCTATATCGCAAACGTTTCGCGTTATAGCGCGAAAGTTATGCGTTTATTCGCGAAAGTTTCGAGTTATATCGCGAAAGTTTCGCGTTCATTCGCGAAAGTTTCGCGTTTATTCGCGAAAGTTACGTGCTATATCGTAAAAGTTTCGCGTTAAAGCGCGAAAGTTACGCGTTTATTCTCGAAAGTTGCGAGTTATATCGCGAAAGTTTCGCGTTATAACACGATTTTTTTTTACCTTCGAAAATGAGCTCAGTTGGCTGTCGTACAAAAAAACGACCTTATGAATAATGGCCAAATGATTTTTAAGTAAATATGACTTTCTAGGCATATATAAATGTAATGATTTTTCATCGTTTAAATTCTTGGATTCCATTTGTATGTACGAGGGTTGTCCGGTAAATTCGTGAAAATTTTGTCTAGAGTAAAAAAATAATCATAGCTTCGTTTTAAAATGTTCACTTCTTTTTAGTATATATTAGTATTTCATTTTGAAAATCTAGCAAATTTCAAATGAATATATTGCTAACACAAATGAGATTTTACATTGCAATGTATTGCCTTACGACGCACAGATGATAACGTCAAAGTGTCTAAAGCAGCGTCAAAGTTCTTCTTTTTTTTTAAAGGGTGGATTGTTACAACGCACTTTGAAAAACTACGCACTTTGAAAAAGAATTTCAAAGTGCGTTAAAATTAGGGACCAAGCTAACGCACTTAAAAATTTTTTTTTTTTTTTTTCAAAGTGCGTTGATATCGACCACATCAACGCACTTTGAAAAAAATGTAAAAATTTATTAATATTCCTTCAAATAATCGGTATGATAAATAACAGATCCTGGTTTGATAAGTTTTTTATGATGAAGTCACTGTAGGACCTGAGATATTGACGTTTTAAATATTTAAGGTTTTGATAAAATAAAAAGGAAAATTAAAGGATCTTGAAAAAAAAGAGTGATGATTGTTTAAGTTCATTAATTCGTTTCTTCTTTTCTTTTAATTCTAGTCTTTGATAAGTAGATTTAAAGGTTTATATGGGGCACTAACAGAGGAAAGCTTCGAGCAACTTAGCATTTATCAAAATAAAAAAGGGCCAATTTGATTGTTCAAAACTATGAAAATTCTTTCTCTCTCATATGTTTTACTTTACTTAAAAATTTCTAGTTTTCATCTGTTTTAATTAACTTATTTATTATTGAAAGTTTTCAACGTCATACCAGTTAGGTAAATACATAATTATATGAATGCTT
Organism: Saccostrea cuccullata; assembly: GCF_032062105.1. Taxonomy (NCBI): domain Eukaryota; kingdom Metazoa; phylum Mollusca; class Bivalvia; order Ostreida; family Ostreidae; genus Saccostrea; species Saccostrea cuccullata. The sequence continues at coordinate 63,119 of NW_026921595.1, read as the reverse complement.
GAGTATAGCATAGACATCGAGACTGGGCGAAGGGTCAGGGGAGGGGAGGGGGGGGGGGCTAAGCCCCCCACTTATTTTGGAAAGATATATACATCGTATGAGCATTGAAAATGCAGCGTACCATTTTAAGATTTATTGCTCCCCTGTTTGTTACCGACACCAATGTATTGGAAAGATAAAGATTTGGACTGAGGGATCTTATACCCGTCTTCTCCTCTTTTCGACGGGAGTAAATCAACTCATTTTTGAGGTTAGGGTTAGGCTTACATGTAGTTTTTTGAAAGATAAATAACAAATAAAATCTTTCCATGACTAAAATACGATTTTTTTCAAAGTGCGTTAAGTGTCTCCATGGTAAAATATATTGATGTAGACTCTTAACACACTTTGAAAAAATTTTTCAAAGTGCGTTGAGTTGGTCCAAAATTTAACGCACTTTGAGAATTTTTTTTAAAGTGCGTAATTTTTCAAAGTGCGTAATTTTTTCAAAGTGCGTTGCCACAGTGGATAAGCCCCACTTAAATTCGGATTCATTTATAGTCATCATACTCTAGTTTCCCTTCAATCTTGCATACATATAGAACTTTCTGAAGATGTATTACTAAGTTATGGACATTATTCTCACTATCAGTTAACAAAATAGGCAATTTTACATCGATGGTCTACAGTGACATCAACGTCTTTCGTTATTGCCAGTATTTGTTTGTACGAATGGTTTTTTTTCTACACGCGGACTCGATTAAAAAGATACCGCCTATAATACTCCAATTTAGCTCTATACGTAAGGTCTAGTGATATTATATTTTTAATATTTTTTTTCTGCTGTAGTCATTTTAAGTCTTTAAGGATGTCATTAGTATTTCGAAATGAATGGTAAAACGTAAGAAATCGTGAAACGTCGCCATTTTTTCTATGTAGTGTTAACTGTTTACTCATTTCATCTGCTCGGGAAATCGTCAAAAGTTAAGCTTGAAATTGTCCAAATGACGACATAAGTCATTATGAATGTAATTTATATTTTCATTTCCAAAGAATACCCGTGTTTTCGCTAATGAAACCTGCATTTTTTTTATCGTGCACAGAAAGACCATACATGTATCGTGTACATATTCAAATAATATAGAAAATATTTTTGTCTAAATTTTGATAAGTAAACATTTCTTAAAGAGACTGGATATATATTTATGTCCTATTAACATTGATCATGTGACCCAAGAACAATTCCATGTCTAATTCCGGACGGCTACACAATGTAGATGTAGATATAGATGTTGCTTCTTATTTTTTAATGGCAACAAGACATTGCTTTTATACAAATGTTCTTCTTAATATAACAATGTATAGGACTAAAGGTATCTATTTCTATTACTTGTAAAATATTTTGGATTCATATCATTTAAGGAATCGCTTAAAGGTAAGATATAGGATAATAATTGAGCTAATTCTCTCAGTTAAGACCGCTTAATTCTTTTTATTAAATCTCTTTGTCCAGGATTTTACTAGACAACCCTTACACTATAACTGTACAGCATATTAATTACCTGATTCAAACCAGACTTTTGCCTCTGTCAAAGTAAACCAGCACGGTCTTCCTCTTAATGCAAAATAAAAGGGTGTCTCCAGGCAAACCCCACTAAAACGAAACAATCATTATATAGTACCATTATTCGTCCACCCTACTGGCTTTGCAACGCGAGGGTGTGATGTGGACTATTTAGTAAATGAAGATAAAACCGCTTTACGATTTGCAGACCTTTATTTGTCGTCGGGTCGGACAGTATCAAGGACAAGTGCGTCCCGATTCCAACTCTCCGAATGTTAGCAAAACTTTGTATTTATAGACATTGGTGATAATTCCCAAGTTTGAGTATTATATGACATGAATTAATTTGATTTACAAGTACAGTTTTAGATTATGATTTTAAATAAACAATAATCATGTAACTCAAAGCACAGTCCATCTGGTCATATCACTCATGCCTAATTAAGAAATTAAATATTTCAGAATAGATAAATCTGACATGTTGAAGCAATTGTGACAACTAATTAAATTAATTACAGATATGTAGAATTTAATATTGTTAATATCCAAAGTAATTGTCAAAATGTCCGATGGTTCATTTTCATCTGTGACAGTATCATATCTAGTCAGTCCGCGGGCTGACTAATCAGAACGCCACTCGGCCTTTTCCGTCAGGCCAAGTGATGTTCCGATTGTAAATCTTTATGCCTTGATTTTTTTTTTAAAAGAAAACATAATTATGAAGCATTTAAAAAGTTATATCGAAGTGCGAGGTTGATATGCTTTTCACTAATATTGAAACGCCAATAGTAATTATTACTTACCTACATGTATTTAGACACTGTATCTCGATTTTATAAAGTGAAATCAAAAGGAACAGTCTCCGAAACTGGCCGTAGAATCAAACCGTAACGTAACAATCAACGCCTAACCTCGCGACTCCTACCTAATCAACCACGTACAGGCGACTATGTTATATACTATTTGTAGACACATCATAATAAATCACATACGTACAGGGGAACGATAAAATGAAGTGGTAATTGTTGATATGTACTTACGGTCACTGGTGTTTAGGACAGAATTTTGAGAGAATATTTAAGAAAATGACAATTGTTTTATCGTGATTTATCGTGTCTTAAACTTGTATACATAGTATCATACATATTATACTTCAGTCTCTATTTTGAAAACAAACCTGTCAATATCGTATGCAGAATATCCATAATACAAAAGCAGGGAATGAAGCAAACCTGAAAATATGTACACAATTTCAATAATAAGTTATTTTTTCACATTTTCAACATGTTCAACTTAAAATTTGATTGGTTCAGAAGCGTTAACAAATTTTAATGTTACACTTAGTATTATCAATAATAAATTTTTCTATAGTAAACATGATTATGGTCACACTCTCAGAGTATTAAATACTCAAGAACTGCATGCTCTTAGTGTTACCAATTTTTAATTGAGTTAGTTTTTCACAAATTACTGAGTTCATTTTGCAGTGATTTAAACACTTCGTAAAAATTCTAGGGTAGTTATAAAGACCTTGATAGAGGACATAAGCTATCATTCTGCCGCATTGTTGCTGACTTTATTGCTTAATAGCCATTTGCTTTTGTACAAAAGATCATTATGGAATGTTTCGTCTACTCGATCAATACATAGGGGTTCGGATTCACGGGAGATGATTACCTGATTCCATCAACCGACGTTTGACTTCGCAGGTATGTTAAGGAAGCGTATAAGTCATTTCTCGGAAAAAAATATACTTTTTAAAGAAAGTAAGGTATTTTAGTATGTAATATTCTCTATGTAGATCACTTAATTTTCGCGACACCTTATTTTCGCCAGATAGTCATTGACTCTTGATTAGCGAGACAATATTTTCACGAATTGTGGTTATTGCTGTATATTATCTTAAGGAATACTATTATACGCGAGAATTAAATTTTCGCTAGCATACCGTCTCGCGTAATTACGCGAAAATAAAGTTCTCGCGAAATAAAAAGTGATGTACAGTAGTTGAAAAACATTTATTTTGCCTTAAAAGTGCTGCTAGAATCCCACTGTTCTGTCAGTAAAATAATTATTCCACACATTTGCACGAAACCTTACCATATATGCTTTGAATTTAATACATATGAACCGAGATTTTTCGTAAAATCATGCTTAACTTGGGATTCTAGTAGCACTTTCCAAGTTTATCAGTATAATTCTCATGTTTTGAAATATCCAGCTTATTGTTGCTCTGTTGCATTATTTTTGTCAGGAAGGACAGAGGAAAGGCCGACCGGGATACGTATATAGATGGCTGTATTCGAGAGAGAATATAATCGATAAAAATAAATTTGCATGCCTGATGAATTTACTGATTCCATATCAATTTCACATAATATTCATGATATTTTCTTTTAAACCCCATTTTACATGTCTTTGTACATGCCGTTTTAGCTAAATTCTCTTTACACGACATGATCAATTCCCAAGTTACTTGATGTACACATACGAGGACATTGGAGGTAGATTTTAATCAAAATGACAGATACAGCATAACAAACTAAAAACATGTAAATTTTATTAATGTTTACACTTTTCAATTCCTATTCTAGAGTATAATTACATGTCTAAATACCAATTTTACGAGAACTTGTGTTTTAAGGGAAGACAGGACACATGTCACATGACTAAAAAGACATATCATGTCACAATCGGTGATGATATACATGTTATAACGTTGTTAAAATCAACATATCTTGTGTGATTTTATTCTAAATTTGAAAATTGTTTTTTAAACATTTAGTTTAGAAATAATAATTAACAAAATTTTTAAAGATATTGCCATCATTTAGATATTGTGAAGTTGCCCAATCCACACATTTGTTAAGAAATAAATAACAAGTTTATAAACTTCAATGGGAATTGAAGTGGGTCGGTCACGTGATCAAATCCTGTGAATGCCGAAGGCATTCTCAGAAGATTTGAGCACGTATCGACCCACTTCAATTCCCATTGAAGTTTATAAACTTGTTATTTATTACTTATATTTACATTTCAGACAAACAATTGAATATTTTCAAATTTAAATTATTGCACTAAACGTCCGTCGTAGATTTTGAAAAATGACGCAAGGTGTATATCGGCTTGCATGGCGGTTACGCTTCGAATGCATTAGACTAAGGAATCTATTTCGAAGGGAATATTTGGTGAAAGGCTGCTTGTGATCAGAAATAGTGAACAGATTGTTGTCTGGGAATATTTTTATTCGTGAAAAATGATAATCGATGCTGAAAAGACACAAGAAACACGTCCGAAGTTTGATGATAAAAAGTTGGAGGAATTTCTGCGCCGGAAAGGGATGGATGGATCCGATGGATTTAGACAGTTGTCCTAGCCAGTTAATTTGCAATTTGATCAAAAACATTCTACGTTTTCAGTAACTAGAGGCATACTTATCGTAAAACACTGATAAATGTTGTGTTTCATGATACTAAGACGCCATATTAATTGGAACTCTTTTTATTACGAAGATACAAAAGTAACAATCAAGTCGTACAACAAATGATTCATATATGACAATGAACACGGAGACACTGGCGACAGCTTTACATTGAACTACGAAAACGCCGAGGTGTTTGGCAGCTGTTCATGGCATGATTGCAATGATATTTATCAACAGATTTACACATTTATCGTGAGTAAAATTTAAAGATGAAAGTTTATCATGAAAATTTAACCAAAGGTCTACCCAAAAAATAAAGATCAACGTTAGAGACTGTGTAGCTGACAAAAGTGAAGAAAAATGTAAAGAAACGCTAGGCTCCTACTAGGAGTCCTAGTTTTCTCTATGTACACAGGTTGAATCGATAGCTCAAAAACTGTATGAAATACTTGATTACATTCAAATAAAATAATTATCATTTTACTTGCTTATTTTGTTGATTTTTATACATGAAAAGCAAGTAGAGCAGGTCATTTCATAATTTATGTACCGGTAGATCTATATTATTGCGCCGTGTGATTAGGTCACGTATTGACCTCTGACCTCTGACAAACTTCATACAGAATTGAAGATATTTTCTCTCTGTATATATGTTTATATAATGGAGAGATACCACAAATGCATATATTTTCTCTTCACCCTGCAATGTGACGTCAGTGACGTCATAGACGTAGTGTTTGAATTCTCAGTGCAGCGAGATCAAGTACACATACCCGTCATGATCAGTTTTATTTCATAATAAATAGGTCACAGTAAATGTATCGTGATAAATTTCTGAAGCAGATTTTTTAGAATTAATATTTTTTTGTCTTTAGTAGCAGAGATTCAATCTATTTAGATAATTTTGAATGTTTATATTTTCGTGTGACGTCACAATTGATTTCCCGCACTCGGAAAATACAAAACGTCAAGCGTTTTTATCATGCTTACGTCTATTCAATCGTCCTATGCGATATTGAAGTTAGCTTCTCCCTTAAATATCTATGCAGTAAATTATTACGATGAAGGACTGACATTCAATTGTAAATTTAGAAATATTTATTGACAGAATTTTTTTTTCAAAATGAGGTTTTTTGCCGTTGAAGCTGCCTTGAAAAATGCAGAAATTATCCCACCCAAATACCATATAAAATTAAAACAATTGCTTTAAGATAATTTAAACACTATGAATATTATGAAATATTTGAGTATATAGTGTTATCTATCACATTGATCCTTTACATGAAGTATCTAAACTCCATACAAACTCTACACAGGGCGGTATGTGTGGGGCAATATCTTTTAAATAGGTCAAGAAATCCCATGACAGGACCCTTTTAAAATGATAAGTACATATTAAATCAGTAATATAAAAAATACGAAAAAAATTCATTGACAGGAATTTTTTCAGCCGAAGGTCCTGTTCCTCCTTAAGATTAGCGTCATCTCGCCTACTGTGACGTCATAATGTAGCACTGATTTCACAGGAGCCGGTAGCATACTGTTTTTGATTTTACGTAATCACTATATACATACAAAAAGGGAAAGGGAAACAACGTCAGCCCGAATTTACACGGGGTCGATCTCGGAAATATTTCGTATTTCATAGAAAAAGAATGTAGCCAATTAGATTATAACCAGAAATCATACATGTACTACAATAAAAATTCTTTAAAATAAAAAACGGAAACCTCGTTACTTTTTATAGCGTTTTAGTTGGGTAATACTAACTCGATATTCCGTTGTGCGAGTTGATGCACTTTAAGTCGTCCACTAAAACGAGACAAAATTCGCACATTTTCTCCAGTTTTGAAGTCTTTCCGAAGATTGAAAATAAAAAGTAAAGATCCAGCGTTCACGAAAATCATTTTTTTCTTTTGTTAATTGCAATTAAAAGGTACAACATCTCCAATTTGAATAAATACGGTAGCTTTTTTCGTTCACAGAGAGGCTCGAGCCCAGAACAGACGACATTTTGGGAAAAACATGATTGGTAAAAGGCGGAGCGTAATTGGTCAGATCTGTTCTAGAAAAGCACCATTGATCAATCACATCTCGCGTTAAATATTGGATGCAATGGACGACTTAAACTACATCACTTGCATGACAGGATCTGCAAAACACGACTTACACGATTCTTAAATGACCGTGATGGTATTTTTATGAAAGAGTGATTATTACTGAATGATCACAGACGTTATTTCACTAACTGCAAGGTATGTGGCAACGCACTTTGAAAAAATTACACACTTTGAAAAATTTATTCAAAGTGCGTTAAAATTGGGACAAAATCAACGCACTTTGAAAAATTTTTTCAAAGTGCGTTAAATTTTGGACCAACTCAACGCACTTTGAAAAAATTTTTCAAAGTGCGTTAAGAGTCTACATCAATATATTTTACTATGGAGACACTTAACGCACTTTGAAAAAAAAACATATTTTAGTCATGGAACGATTATATTTATTTATCTTTCAAAAAACTAAGCCTGATCCCAACCTCAAAAATGAATTGATTTACTCCCGTCGAAAAGAGGAGAAGCGGGTATAAGATCCCTGAGTCCAAATCTTTATCTTTCCAAAACATCGGTGTCCGTAACAAACGGGGGAGGGATGCAATAAACCTAAAAATGGTACGCTGCATTTTCAATGCTTATACGATGCATATATCTTTCCAAAATAAGTGGGGGGCTTAGCCCCCATACCCTCCCCTTGCCCTTCGCCCAGTCTCGATGTCTATGCTATACTCAAGGCATTCATATAATGATGTATTTACCTAACTGGAATGACGTTGAAAACTTTCAATAATAAATGAGTTAATTAAAAGAGATGAAAACTAGAAATTTTTAAATACAGTAAAACGTATGAGAGAGAAAGAATTTTCATAGTTTTGAACAATCAAATTGGCCCCTTTTTATAATGATAAATGCTAAGTTGCTTGAAGCTGTCCCCTGTTAGTGCCCCCTCTACACCTTTACATCTACTTATCAAAGACTAGAATTTAAAAAAAAAGAAGAAACGAATTAATGAACTTAAACAGTCGTCACTCCTTTTTTCAAGACCCTTTAATTTAATTTTCCCTTTTATTTTATCAAAACTTTAAATATTTCAAACGTCAATATCTCAGGTCCTACAGTGACTTTATCATAAAAAAGTTATCAAACTAGGATCTGTTATTTATCATACCAATTATTTGAGAGAATATTGATCAATCTTTACATTTTTTTCCAAAGTGCGTTAATATGCTCGATATTGACGCACTTTGAAATAAAATTATTTTTTTCAAAGTGCGTTAGCTTGGTCCCAAATTTTAACGCACTTTGAAAAAATTTTTCAAAGTGCGTAATTTTTCAAAGTGCGTTGTAACAAAGGTATTTTATTGAAAACACGAGTCATTTCCGAGATCGACCCTATGTAAATTCGAGCTGACGTTTCCATTTCTCTTTTTGTATACATATAGTGATTATGTAAAATCAAATACAGTATGTTACAGGCCCCTGTTGGTTGAATAATTTGTATGCTTCCTTATTACCAATGCGTTTTTAGGGGTCTGTCCGTTTGTCTGTCTGTCTACCTACCCGCAAAGACCTTAGTTTTTTCCACATCATTTTATTGTATAAAGCAATGGTTATATTTACAAGTATATTCATTGTAGCAATTAAGACCTTTTTGGGAATAGAACATATTAGATCTCTTCACCTTGCAATGTGATCCACTTTTGCAAACACGTATCAAACTTCAATCTTGCCATTTCACCGAATAGTAGTATGGTTTCATTCTTTACAGGTACATATTTCTGGTTATAAGGACTAAGGTACAACACTATTCTATAGCTTTTGACAATGACTTTGGAGTTTTGTCTACTTTTAATTAATTTATTATCTTTGTCACAAGTTTTGAAAAAAATGGGACTTTATATTTAACAGTTTTATTTCTTGTGATAAGGCCATCTCTTAGCCAAATACATTATTGACTACAAGTGTATTTTACCTTAACCTTGATGTTTTGTCTTCTTTTTAAAAATAAACTTTAAATATTGTTCACTATTTAAATGATTTTGATAGGCCTTTTGTATGTAACACGTTATTCCTTGTGACAAAAGCTTTTAGTTCAGAACCCTTTGACCTTGACTTTGAGGTAAAAAAAATTTACAGTTAAATCCTTTGCGTTTAAGAAGAAGGTATAGTTTTAGCTTTTTTGCGCCCTAAAAATGTAATGACATCAAAAAGTTTTGAAACTGGCTTAAATATTAGTTAGATAAATGACTCTGATAAATCAGGAAAGAATATGACATGAAGGTTTACCATTCTGCAAATATGGCGTCATTAATGTGAAGCATTTCTCTATTTTCAACAGAAAAAGCCTCAAAATGGCACATTTCAAGGGTGATTTTCCTTTAGAAAACAGTGTCCACAGCCGCCGCCCACGTTAATTTTTTGATATTTTGTGCAAAATTCAATAACAAATCACATATCTCAAGATCTTTGTGGGCGATGCCTGTGGACAATCTTATCTGAAAGAAAATTCCATTGAAAATTGCTGTCTTCTGCAACTTTTTAAGAAAATACGGGAAAATGCACTTGTTTATGACGTCATAATTAGCATTTAAAAACACATGTGAGAAAAATGACTTGTATAATTTTTCTGCATTGAATTTCAATTATTTAAAAAGCATGAGTTTTCAACTTTTACACCAGTTTCATTTTTTAGAAAATCACAAGGCAAAATTTGTATGGAAACCATACCTTCTTCTTTGATATGGTTGTGCCCTAACTTTTTTCACAGATACTTTCTTTGTATCCTTTCTGTTGGTATCATTTTTTTTTATCACATCTTTTCGGATTTTGACTTATATTTGAATAATTTTAACCTTCACCACTAGATGCCACGGATACATCAGTGTGTTTGGGTTTTTTTCAATACGCTTTGTTCATTTTCCTACAACAAGCGGCTTATTATCTTCCGCAATTTGTTAACAGTATTTTTATACACTTTATCCTTGCTTGTCAAGCCAAACTCCGAATAAGGATGTCCAATCTGAGTTGTGTTTACTTATTTGATAAACTCAAAGAAATAAAATCTCCATTTTAATTCATTATAAAACGAAAATAAACAGGGACATTATATTCAACAACTTCGTATGGTCCTTTTGAGGAAATTACTTAAATATAAACTAGTTCTAGAACTTAAAGAGCTATCAATTTGAACATCTTCTGGCCATTTATTAAAACAATTTATTGTAAATATCAGTCTATCAATATATGAATATTATATTAATTAACATTAACATTATAATTTGCATTGTAGTAATTTCTCCAACAAATGTTTATTATATACATTAAATTGACTTTACAGATGGAATAAAAAATATCAGAACTCAGTTTTTAAACATATGTTTATACGTGTTTCCCATTCATTAGTCTCATTTTAGGCCCATGTAAGATCTGTTTTGATCCTTTAATTATTTCGTAAAAATTGGATATGAAAACATCTACTTACATTCCATCATAAAATCCCATTTTGTCATTTTTGCAAAGAACAGAATAACTTCTTATTTGAAAATTGTTTATGAATGTGGATTCAGTTAAGTGTACCACTTGAAACAAAACATCCCCGTCCAATTATTTCGCTTTAAATGCCTTTAACATCTTTTAAAATGGCCCTGAACACATTTGCGTTGCCTTTTTTATTACAATTTTCAATTACCACATGTACTATACCCTTTATTTTCATGTACATGTTAGTTATTCGTCTAAAAATTACAACAAAAAATCTCCTGAGATGATTTTTTTACAACCTGATTGTAATTGTAAGACGGGTCATTTTTCGGGGGAAACAAATTTATACAATTGCACTTGCAGATAATCATGTCTCAATTTTGTTATATATTATATATATATTCAAGTCTATGGATTTAAAAAAACTGTAGTCTTATCAGCTTTAATTTTCAGTATGCTCAACTTATAATATGCACTAGTATACAAGCTTCTAGATTACAAATTTAGACAAAAAAGCAGTGAGGTCTAACGATGGATCGAGATATTCTGATGCGTATAACTTAGATACTGTAATTAAATCAAATATGGCGTATGTCTATTTACGAGTCGTGACACAATTTCTAACTGAATAATAATAATGAAAAAAAAAACGAGGAAGTTATAAAAAAAATGTCATTTATATATAATGTTTTGGAATTAAAAATAAAACATAAATGAAATTCACTTTTATGTTCTATAGTTGAAACATTATCAAATGAAAAAATTATCTTCTGACAAAACAAAAACTTGTATACATTGTCATCGTGAAAAAACGATGTAATTGCTATTTATTGCTCATAAAGAATCGGAGTGTATTTAACTTTGATTTTCTATGCATTGCTTTTATTCAGCTTAAACAAGGACTGCAGTTTATATCCAAATAGTTTCAGAACAATTTTGACATGATTTACTAAAAATGGAGCATGTAACATCTTATACTTTATATTTGCTTTAACTCTTTTAATATTTATGCATATGGACTTGGTAGAAATATCTCAAAAGCTATTGTGCTATTTAAATGTTCAAATCTGTTTCTTTTTTTTCAAATCCAGGGGCTTGTTAAATTTAATTGTTCTTTGCATTTCATGTCCACAGCTAATAAAAGTAATTTCGTGAACCAAATTTTATTTGCGACGGCTTACAGTAAATAAACTAGTTCGTAACGATTAATTTTCGCGATCAAGCCTTTTTTGGACGTTTTATTAATTGTCATATAGACATAAAGGACCGGTTCGCGGCGAGATATATTCACGATGACGATGCTCTCGAGAACTTCGTGAAGATTTCTAGCACGCGAATAAAAGTAGGTTTAAAGTAATTTAATATACATAGATTATCATATTTCCTTCCCTAGCATTGAAAATTTCCCTTCTAAACATAGCTTATACGATTGAATTTCATCAAAGTACCTGGCTTTCGGGGGGGCTATGAATTAGAATACAGGTGCTGATTTTAGATGATGTTGCTAATAATTTAATACGATTCAAGCAATCGAAATAATCAAAATTATATAAGTGAAATGATTATTTTAACACGACTTCTCTTATAAAGTCCATCCACTGGGTTAAGGAAATTAAGACTTATTTCAATTCAAAAGGACAATGTAATGTTTTCAACAGTTTTATGAGAGCATGAACCACTTTTCTTACTTGAGAATCTGCATGTATTTACTTCCTAACACTCTGTTATATAACTATCATTTCAAAATTACTAACGCACTACTGAGTACGTTTAACTGATACATCCGTTCTGTAACATTTACTAGAGCACATCTAAAATGCTAAGATGCTTGCTGTCTATTGCAGTTAAATTTGTCGATGCTTCGTTTCAACACAACTCTGAAATTGCCGTCTTGAGTGTGATTTTATTTTTATTTTATAATATGATTCTGCAACTTTGTGAGCATCTTTAATTTGTTGCTGATTATCGCTGGTAGTCACCAATGGTCACTCTACCTCTCATATTAAATTGATAAAATGTCATATTTCACCTCGTTTTCATTTAGGGTTTTTGGAATCTGTTTCAAAATAAGTTATCTAAGGTCCTCATTATAAATTGTTAAACCTGCGACATTTTGAAACATTGTAACTGACACTTCTTTCACCAGTAATCTTATTGGACAGAACTTCTATATATACCAAAACTTGGGAAAATCTGAACTGTAAATCTTTTAATGTTATCTATGTAATATAATGTAATCTGTTTGGACTTGTTTATGTTGGTGAAACTAAGGGATCGCTTAATTAAAGAATATCAGGTCATCAATTTCAAATTAAGTATGGAGGTCAGCAGCTTTTATACAAACATTTTAATTTACCTGATTATTCTAGTTTGTCAATAAGGATTAGAATTCTCGAAAAGATTTATCACCACACAAATTGTCCGTTGCTGAGTAACCTTTCGGTAATGAACAAGAAGAATACTGGATTATAAAACTAGGTCCAGTCCACAGCGTACCAATGTAAATGTGATGGGACTTTTTAACCATGCACAGAGACGTACGCGTAGTCATGGGCATCGGCCTTACAATAATATTTGACATTACAATTATCTCCATATCCTTCTCTCAAGTCCAATGATATTTCATTTGGTTATATTATATTTTTGGTGGAAAAAATCTCAGTGTTGCCTTTTAAAACAGGCCTCACCATCATCAATTGAAATGTTTCCTGGAGTTGAAATGAAAGGCAACAGAAGTTTTAATGGCATAGTTACATGTAAACATGACAAGTGTTTAGCTAACCTGAGGTTCAAATGGTCTTTTCTAATCAAAATTTGTCCATTGTCTGTCGTTCCTGTCGTTGTCGTCGCATTTTCATATTTTCATCTTCTTCTCAAGAACCACCAGGCCAATTTCAATCAAACTTGCCACAAAGTATCCTTAGGTAACGGGAATTCCAGTTTGTTCAAATGAAAGGCCAAGCTCTCTTCTAAGGGGAGATAATTATGAATTAGAGAAAAATAATGACTTCTCTAAAAAATGTTCTTCTCCAGAACAATTCGGCCAGGAAAGATGAAACTCATGTGGAAGCCTCCTCAGGTAGTGTAGATTCAAGTTTGTTCAATCATGAGCCCCAGAGTAGGACAGAGCAACAATGGCTGATCAAAAATTTACAATGGAATATAAAAGAAAAGTAATATTAAAGATCTTATTCACCAGAACCGATGAGCTGAGATAGATGAAATTCATGTGAAAGCATTCTCAGGTTGTGTAGATTCAATAGATTCAAGTTTGATCAAATCATGACCCTTTGGGTTAGGGCAGGGCCACAATTCCTGATAAAAGTTTTACATAGGAATATTTAAAAAAAAAAATCTTTTAAAAAGTCTTCTCCAGAACCATTGGACCAAGAGAGATAAAAACTCAAGGAAGCATCCCTAAGTAGTGTAAATTCAAGTTTGTTCAAATCATGACAGCCGGGGGTAGGGCGGAGCCACAATGTCTGACCAAAGTTTTACATAGGAATTATATAGGAATTTTTTTTTAACATTCTTCTTTTCCAGAACCATTGGGCCAGGAAAAATGAAACTCATGTGGAAGCATCCTCAGGTAGTGTAGAGTTTGTTCAAATCAGGACCCCGGAGGTAGGATGGGGAAACAATGGCTGATCAAAGGTTTACATATGGATATAAATAAAATCTTAAAAAAAAAAAAACTTCTCCAGAACCATTGGGCCAGGAGAGATGAAACTCATGTGGAAGAATTTCCAAGTAGTTTTAATTCACGTTTTTTTCAAATCATGACCCCCAGGGGTAGGGCGGGGCCACAATGGCTGCTAAAAGTTTTACAGAGGAATATATAGAATTTTTTAAGTCTTCTTCTCCAGAACTATTGGTCAAGGAAAGATGAAACTCACGTGAAAGCATCCTAAGGTTTTGTAGATTCAAGTTTGTTCAGAGTAATATATAGGATTTTTTAAAAATATACTTCTCCAGAACCATTGGTCCAGGAAAGATGAAACTCATGTGGAAGCATTCTCAGGTTTTGTAGATTCAAGTTTTTTTTTCAAATCATGACCCCCGGGGTAAGGGCGGGGACACAATTTATATCTGAGCTTTATATATGAATATATAGGAAAATCTTTTAAAAATCTTTATCTCCAAAACCATTGGGCCTGTAAAAATAAATCTCATGTGGAAGCATACGCGGTAGAATAGATTCAAGTTTGTTCAAATCATGACCCCCAAGGATAGGGCGGAGCCCACTGGCTTATCAAAGTTCTACATAGGAATACATAGGAAACATCTTTTAAAAATCTTTTTCTAAAAATCAACAAAGCTATGGTTGGTGATATTGATGTGGAAACATCCTCAGTTCGAGTTAATTCAAGTTTTCTCATGTCATGATCCCTGGGGGTAAAGTGGGGCCACGATGGGCAATCAAATCTTTAGATAGAAATATATTGGAAATATCTTTAAAACTCTTCTTTTCAAGCATGGAGAAATTATACATGTATTGTTTATTGATATAGTGACATTCTCAAGTAATTAAAATTCAAATCCCCCCTCCCCAACAAGTAATTTTTTTAATACTGAACTGATATATGTTTTATCTAGTCCATGTGCGTGGGTGAGCGATGTGGCCCATAGGTCTCTTGTTTCACAAAAATATAACCTTCCTTATTCATATTTTAGTGAACAGTAATCATAAACTGTCTCTTGGACCTCATAATCATTATCTTCAGACATAGAAACAACATGTTCCTTAATATATCTATTTTAAATAATTTTACATATATTTTTTTTTAATTTTTCTCTCTATATTTAAATGAATTTTTATAAAGTTTGGAGAAACTACATTTGTCTCTTTAAATTCAAGTTTATTTTAAGGATAAAAAAATCGCATCAATCAAAAAACTATTTGTGAAAATAAATAAAGTATTTTTAGAGAAAAGTTGTGAACGTGCCACCATTTGCTCATTCTGATAAATTAAACAAGAACCGAAATGTTCACGAAAATATAAAAAGCTCGATGGAGAATGGTAATGACGTAAATAATGACGTTTACAATCATCTACATGAAAAAGAAGAGAATTCCGACAATGAAGAAACTTACGACCACGCCCAAGTAAATCGAGCCACAGAAGAGAGTGACTACAGCAATATCAATACAGGGAGTATGTATTAATCAGTTTATTCATGTAGTAATTAAAATACGACAGTTTAGATGAATTTAAATGTACATTCAACATTCATATATAGTACTCTGTACATTTTTTTTCTGAAAATATTTCTTTTATAATACCGCACACATATCGTGAAACAGAGCTTTTTACCGGACGGTTAATTCCAGGTTAGGGAGGAGCTTATTTATTCCTAAGATAAGCCCTCCAAAAACAACTTCAACTGTCACACTAACAGCCTTTTTATCTTCTGGAATGAATAACGCAAACTTAGTAATGGATGATGTGTCCATCGTTAATTCCTTGAAACTATAAACATACACAAAATAAATCGTATTTGTAAATTATTGAAATTTATCTGAGGGCAGGTACATAGATATCTAATTTTATATAATTTTTTTGATATATTTATTCATTTGAATTTTATTGTGACAACCGTTTATATTCTCGTATCTATTTAGAGTTTCAGAATTCAATTTTTTTCAAAAATAAAAGAGGTACGTTCACTAACTCCAAAAAGTAACTCCTGTCTTTATACCAATTAACTGACCAAGTCCTCACATCCCATTTCAAGCGTCAACATAAAGTAGAGACTTAGTGCTTTTATTTCCTATCAAAGATTTCCTTCGAGAGTCCAAGTTTTGATACTCAGGCTATGTGAAACTACGATGTTCTCGAATTTTGAAGAAAATGAGTTAATTTGAGCATCTTCGACTTCCATCCCGCGATCCAAAAATTGTTTCAGGGATTAGAATCTTTCAAAACAGTTCTTTTTTTTATATAATTAAACATTTTAGATCAGAGATTCCCTGACAAAAATGGTTTAAGGTAGTTAACTATAGTACCAATTGCATGAAAGTTAAATCTTTGGAACAATACAATAGTGAAAACTATGGAACTTTGATTTACTAAAGTGAAAAATTTGGAACTTTTATTTACGATGATGATAACTTTGGAACCTTGATTTACTATGGTGAAAATTTTGGAACTTTTATTAAGTACTTTAGAACTCTTGGATTTATGTTTTTGCTTCCCATTCTCTACATTTTTATGAAATTTCAAGGTTAATATTCGTTAAACCCGACCCCTAACCTAAAAAATAATGTATAAGTACTGAATTTTAATGTTAAACTTTTTTGCACCGATACATACACAAAGCTCCAACAATCTAATTAAAATTACATGTTAATGTTAGATCTACTCGTATACTCGCTACACTAGCTAACATCTAACAACATCCAATAGAGGGTCACGTCAGATGTCACATTCGGAACAACTTATTCACTTCAACAATATACAATTGTTTTGCAAGCGACGATTTGATTTGTTTGATAGAATTTGAACTTTGATTTGACCCTCTATGGGATATTGTTAGAAGTTAGTGTAGCAAGTAATGTATGCGAGTGGATCTAACATCTTATTTTAATAAGATTGCAGCTTAAAGACCCAGTATCTTCACATTAAAACAATAAAATAATTTAAAAAATCAAATAAACAATATAAGTTGTTAAAATAATAACAAAAAGAAAAATTCGAAAAAAAACTTCGAGTAACTATGGTAAAACTTTGGAACTTTGATAAACTATAGTGAAAACTTTGGAACTTTGATTTACTATATATGGTGAAAGATTTGAAACTTTGATTTACTATGGTGATACCTTTGGAAATTTGATTTACTATGTTAAAAACTTTGAAACTTTGATTTACTATGTGAAAACATTGGGATTTTGATTTACTATTAATAGTAAACTATAGTTTACTTTAGTTTACTATAGTTTACTACAGTATATTTTTGTAGGGTATATTCAAAAACGGCTTAATATTTTGGCCATTTTTAAAGGAATTTTCAAGATTTGAGGGAAATGACGCAATTTATGAGGTCATAATACGTAATTTTTATTTAATACGGAGTCACCAAGGGTCTAAGTGAAATTTAACACAAATCAACAAAAAATGAGACGTTCTGATTTTTTCAGAAATTCACTAGGCCGAAAGAGGCCAAAGGTGAACCTTGTTCTTTGCTAAAAAAAACTTTCAAATTTAACCCGCTTGAATAAATATTACTGTACATATACAGATACTAATTATTCCTCTCAATTTTATGTGAATGTACCCAAATCTTTCAAAGTGTCTTCTGCTATCTAAAATATGGTACCTACAAGGGCTTATACTGCACTATGTATTGATAAATATTAGTTGCTCTGTCATTTATTTATTAATATTTACATTTCCAATGTCTTTGTCCGAGATAAAATTACAAATTGTAAATGTAATTTATTTCGCCATCAATGTATTGGCGTGGTTCCAAAAAAAAAAACAACGTGCAGAGCGGGACAAACAGCTAGTCAGGACTTGGAGCACATGGATTGGCGAAATCAAAGCATGTAAATATAGGGAATAACTGTCAGATTTTTCAATTTCATGACGATGATTAATCGATTGGATTGCGTGATAATTTTATTCATAAACGCCTTCGGGGTTTATGCAAATTATCACGCAAGCCAATCGATTGATCACATCATGAAATCGAAAAGAAAGACAGTTATTCTTAAATAAATGATGCAGGATAAATGATAAATATGTGCAGGATATTTTGGGAAAAAAATAGCAATAGTAAGTTTGCTCTCCCGAGTTCAAAAGGGTAACATATAAAGCATTCCTATTTCTGTATTGATGTCTACGAATAGTCGACTATTCGACTGTCAGTGGAATAGACCGACGATCGAATAATGAAACATGCAAATATTAAATCAATGTAAGAAAAGAGAGTGTTAATGAAATTTTCATCTGAAAGTTGAAAATTGAAAGTTGAAAGTTCACCTGTATAATGTGCGTCCTTAGACGAATAAGAGCTCAAACACAGTCACAACATAATAATTTTCCAAATTGTACATATAAAAAATACAATATTACATACCGTGATAGTTGTTTCTCAATCACTGACTGTTTTGTAATTGTACGTAGTAAATTATGCAAGGCTATACTGGGCTATGAAAATTATTTGACTTGTACCAATTATATTTATAAACTCTAGGAATTTCAAATGCTTAGGAACACACAATATTTAGATAGCAATGAAGTTTTAAAGTTTGAATTATTAAAGCGATAATATTACATAAAAGACATTTTTATATACACAGGTCGAGACCACTAGATTTTCTGACGTCAGAATAAATTTGCATGTAAATTAGCTAATATGTTTACTTTACCTACTGCTGAATGAGCCGCAATGCATTGTGGGTTACTACAAGTACCTAGCTGTGTTGAAAATTAAAGGCAACTTGAACTGTCCCTTGGAAACTTATTTTCAATTCTTTTTTTAAATTTGTGAAGTAAATATTTAAAACGGTGTATAATCTTTCATTTTTATGCTCACATTTGCAAAATTTGCTTTATGAAGCCTTATATCAACTTATAATACATCGGCCTAGTATATCATTGTTCAAAGAGACGTATAAGTGCTATCGTGTCGATAAAACAGTTTTTTTTCTCGTGATTTACATGTACATAGCTTTCGCAGGTAGTATATAGGTCCTTGTTTTTAGACAGCAGAAGAAAGTGTGCAATTATTATTTAACCCCTCAATATTATCAGAAAGTGTTTAATGTATATGCAAAAGTCACAGCGTTTGTACGATATTCGAAGCAACTGTTAATCATCTAAAGCAACTCCAATATTAAATATGAGCATGGAGCAGTGTCTTTAGAATATAATCTTTCAATTTCGGTCTAATAAAGTTATAAAGAAGCTCTATAGTTTTTCCGGTGACGAGTTAAATTTTGTGCAGTAAACCGACGAAAACCACATGTATCCATTGAATCGTAAACACGTGGTAGACTGTTATGCTTTGGGACTCTTTCACTTGATTGGAGAACGGGCATGACGAAGACATCGTCACGTGTTGAAAATTGCCTTCCATATAAGGTAGTGGTCTCGACCTGATACATGTACATGTATCTTGGGCAATCATTAATTGAACAAATATTATTTAACATTTTCATCGGAGGTGTGGATAGTGTGTGTTTACATTAATTTTTCCCTATTTGCAATTTATTTCAATTCTCAAAGTCATTTTAATTAATAAGCTTTCAAAAGCATTGTGTATATAAAAAAATAAATGCTCCGAATAGTCGAATATTGTTCGAATAATCGATCGAATATTCGACTAAGGAAAATTAATATTTTGACATCCCTGATTTTTTTTATACAAAAATGCATACATCAAGTCAATTTTCTGACAGGTGAGAATCAAGAGCTTCCGAACAAGATTTTTTTTTTTAATCGTTCGTTAGACTTAAAATAAAAAGAGTGATAGAGTTTTATATATTTCTATATATATTTGACAAATGAAAAAAAATTAGATATAGATAGTCATTCTTATGACGAAGTAAAAATTGATGGCTAGTTTGAACCTTCTTTAAAATATCAAAATAATTTCTTTCAAATATCTTCTTTTCTTTTCAAATATCCATATATGAAACAGATGTGTAACAAACTATGGTTTCTTGAATTTCAAGTGAACAGGGATTTTCAGCGCACCAAACGTATACAGTGGAGCCTCATTTATACGGACGCTTTGGTTCCTAGTTAACTTGTCCGGATATGTGAAGCATCCAGATATTTGAATTAAATATTAAACAAAACAAAATGATTGTTAAAAAATCTGTTCCGATGAAAAATCGTCCGGATACTGAAGCATCCGGTTATCTAGCGTCCGGATATCTGAAGGTCCACTGTAATGTCACTTCCTTATATGTATCCTAATTACCTTACATTTTGACGTCTAGTACATGAATGTCTTGTAAAGAATCTTCAAATTTAATACAAATTCAAAATAAATTCAATGTAACTCTTTTATTATATATAGATAGAAAGATACAAGCATTAAATATATGAAGATAACTAACATTATCCAAGCTCAAAATTTTATTTATGAATTTGAAATCAGACGCAGAGCAAGCACGGAACTCAGACACATCATAAGTAGGATCAGGTGCCATGGAGGAGTGAGTATTCCCTCCTGACCTGACGACCACCGTGTGCTCCTAGGCATGAGCGGGAAATACAAGTAACAGGAAAATCTGTATATACTTCGGTGAGTTTATAAGGATCTAATATTTAGAATAAAAAGGTCTTCAGTATTTGTCATCATTATACATACACACTGTATCATTGTATCTTCTATCTTTCCATATAACACCCTGTATAACTTGAGTCACTAATATCAAGGAATGTGTTGAAGGCATGTGAACCGAAATTGGTCTTAGGCCGATAAAGGTACTGGAAAAATACCTACTTGTTATAATATTTTTTTTATCATGTTAAGTAATTAAGGTGTAGTCAACTAAATACAAACAAAACAACATCAACGAATCGAATAGAGAACGTATTTTATTCTGTATTTTATACAAATTCAAATTAGTTTATAATCAAAACTTTTAAGGAAGAACATCTCATAAAATATATATTATTACAGAAAATTCAATAAATCTTCCATCCAGAAAACGAAGAAAATCTTTCTCTTGCATAGGCTGCAAGGTACCCGGAAGCCACGTTAACCTTGTCTCCTTTCTTCAGACGAACAACAATCGTATTCGAACCGCTACTCCAGAATTGCTGTGACGTTCGGGTATTGTTAAATGCAGCCCATCCTTTATATTTACCATTAATTCTAAGGTATGGGTGTGCTGCTTTACCAGGCTCAGTCAATGTTGCCCATGTAAAAACATATACTCCATCAGAAGGGGTTGTAAAGGTTCCTGTTGCTTTGTTGTATGCATTTGCATCGTTCACAAGAACTGTGTTATATATCCATGTCTCGTGTTGCTTGTAATTTTTGGATGTTGACTGGTAAGCCGAAAATGCAACACCGCCTAGAATGATAGAAAAGAATATTATCTTTTTGTTATGATACTGTTATGTTCATTCCATGTTATTAACATATATTAACAATACTGTAAATCACTTATTATTCGCGAGAACTTTATTTTCGCGTAAATACGCGAGACAATGCGTTCGCCAAAATTAAATTCTCGCGTATAAAAGTATTCCTTACGATTATATAGATGAATGACAACTATTCGTGAAAATTATGTCTCGCATACAAAGAGTATATGACAATCTCGTGAAAATAAGGTGTTGCGAAAATTAAGTGATCTACAGTATGTTGTATATAAAGTGAAAACGGTTTTAGCTACCCTTTCTATTTGACCATTTTCGCGAGAGAACGAATCTAAAACAGAGCAAATTCAATGAGACAATAACTCGTATTAAAACATGTGTCTTGGCGATTTGAAACGGAGGAAATATTGTTTACAAGTGTAAAGGGCAAAATTAATATGTGACGAAAATGATATCGTAAATACGCTGTAGTGCTATGTACATGTAACAAAATTGTATATTATCATTATGGTTGCTTATTATTCCTTTCAGTGAAAAAATTCCCAATATAATCAATAGTTAGAATAATTACCCTGAACAGCATGTCTGTGTTCACCTCCTTTGATGACCGAGTCTAATCCTTTCTCCATATTGCTCGCCTGTGTTTTCAAATATTCCAAAAACGGCTTGTGTCCAGAAACAACATTGATCGCCATAATTACCGCAATTATTACAGCGTTTCTCATTTTTTCTGAAATCTAAATGTCTTGATCAAAAACATTGTTTTATAACTATTTAGTGTAACAGAGGAAGAATAATCCAGCAGAAAGTAGATTAAAGAATATGTAACAAAATCAATAAATTTGAAAATGGACAGTTCTTACCTCTGCTGACTGATTATTTTTAATTCTCTCGATTTAATTGCTCCTCCTATTTATAAGGCTTTACAACCATTTGTACTGCTTGAAATTTGACACACATGCAATTTAGAAATTTGTATTGTTTTCAGCACTGATACAATTTATTGATCGAAAGTAAAATGAATGACAGCGTTAATCTTATCAAAGCATATACATGTCTAAATGTATCTTTTCAATCACTAAAAGATTCAATTCAAATGGCCCAAATCTCGTGTTATGATAGGTATTATGCCTACATATGAGTAAAACTGGACCAAAATCCATAACATTTACAACTAATTATTAAATTACCCTTCGACTTATATTTTTTTTATAAATCCTATACATTTATTTATGTCCTCACAGGAATTATTGTAGCAGTTCCTTTTTTGACTTATGGGTCTATATAGAAGAATCATTATTAGCTTCATAACTGGATGTTTACTGACCATAAGGACTATAGTTATCAGTAATTAAACAACGTTAACTATATTGCAAATAAAAATTATATTGCATGACAAAATAAATGAGATATATTTTCCGTTGTCAGCTTTTTTATTCATGTCATAATATTCTCCTAATCATCAACATATGGTTTTTACATAACATATTATATTCGATACTCAGGGGCATGCTTCGATCGGTGTTAGAACCCAGCCTGCTTCTGACATATAAGTTGATGTTGCATGTTTGTCAAAAACCCATTTTAAATCTGCATTTCAATTATATCAACAGTATTGGCTGACCTGTTTCAAACCGACTTACCGGTAAATATTCAAAGTTCCTTTTCTTTAAATATTTCATATCCATTTATCAAATATTCCGTCTACCTGATCAAAAAAGGGTTAAAGCCAGATACCGGTGTGATCGTCCCCAGCTCTTGGATTGCTGTAGTTCTGTGTTTATGCCTTGATCTTTATAAAATGTTTTACATATAAGCTTTTTTTCAATTACATGTATTATGAATATTTTTTTCATTTGTAAACCTATTGTTATAGAGGTGAATTGTGTTCTAAATATATTTAGGTATCCATTTGTACGATGTTAGGATATTAAGATTTTGGAAATTCATTTGAATTAGGAACTAGTCATACGTCTATATGAGATCATACAGATTTAATTTAGAAGAGTAAGGGGTTGTTATACAAATTATTTATAAAAATAAAACACATTATTTAAGAATATGTAAATGTGTTTCTAACAATCGTTAAAATTTTCATTATAATATGTGAAGTAGGGAAAACATGTAAGTGATCCTATTTTAAAAAGAATTCAATATGAAATTACAATTTTTTAGGAACTATTTTTTTTTAAAAATTGGACAATTCCCAATCAAAAGTAAATTGGTCCCAATCAAATTAACCAAAAAATAATAAAATGATTAATTAATTGCCCTTTTGATATTTTTTATATAAGTATTTATAACTTAAAAATCTTTATCAAGTAATTTTTCTAAAATTTCGTAGTTCATTTCTTTTTAAAATTTGACTAACATGTTCTACCTTGTTATGACCAGTCTTAAGAAGAAATTAACCAGAGGTTTAAAACAATATTTAATTTTAATTAGAAAATAGAAATATTTATCCAGACTTTCTTTACCTATATATTTTCTTAAAAACAATCACATTATGTATCTATTAACAGCAAATATCAAGCCGTAAAGCAACTAATTTGCAAATAAAACATTTTCTTCATTTTCTCGGAAAATTTGCAGAAATATATTCACTTATAAATAGCAAGAGCTAATATCGTGCTTTCAATGCTAGAACCATAATTTAATAGGGATATATTTAAAGATCTATGAAATAAAATTTGGGTGTGGCATTCCTCCTTATAATTAAGCTGGATATTGTCAGTACATCCTCAGCGATAGGAGCATAGTTTAACATAGCAAGAGAAACACACCCGGAACACTAAAACGTTTATTGTAAACAGGACACAAGCTTTGTTAATCATTTTAATTAGCTGTGTAACATTTGTTAAATTGTGTGCACATCACTGAGCACGGACTGACAATTCCAGTGAGTGTTTTAACTTTCTCACATTTCTACTCGGAATATTTTGAATAATAGTTTTATTTTTTTTTATTAATACGCAACAAAAAATATCGAGTTATTGCGAAAACTCATTGAATTATGAGAAAGCTGATGAAACTTGACAAGAAGTGTATGAATAGCAATTATTGGCAATAAAAGTTAAACGAAAAATATTATATTAAATTGTTGAAGAGAAAAGAACATAGCGTTCGAGTGTTTTCCGGGCTGTACGGTATTACCAACATCTTCCAAATCTTGAAAAAATTATGAAAAGGCATCACTTGCATTTTATTATAAACTTAAATGACTTAATATGTCAAGGCAAACAAATCTGTTAAGCATCATGATATGGGAAGAAATGAAGATCCCTGACTCGATCGAAAGATCATACCAAAAATGAAGTCAAATAATTATTCTGTGTTTTAGGAACGTCTAAACCTAAGAAAGAAACCATATTCAAAATTGTTTTTCCTAGTATGTTATCAAAGGGATGATCGGATATATACATTAAATTTCTTCTCTTTCAATATACGTGTTATGCTTGCATAAAGTGTTTAAAAATTATGAAAGGCAACAAACAGTTTCAGAAATAAAATGCATGACTCAGACTTAGCACAGCAGTGTGTTTGCATAAGAATATACATCTTTACTGCTTTCTCAGTGCACAGTAATCACCAGGCGGCTCTCGATCATCATAATCGTTATCTCCAGCAGCAGAACCATCGGGTTCCTTATATCTTATCACTGTATTTAAATTACTGTAATTAGTATCCTCCATGGCACTGCTTAATATGTTTCCATAGGTGTGGTCGTAAGTTTCATCATTTTCGGAATCCTCTTCCTTTTCATGCAGATGATTGTATACGTCATCATTTACGTCATTACTTTTCATCATCGAACTTTTATTTCCATGATAGGTGCGTGCGTTTTTTGTTACTGGTAAATGAACGGAATGAGCAAACGTTGGCACATTTACAATCGTTCTCTGGAAAACAAAAAATGTTAAATGTGATATGTTTGCTTTATTTAATGTAATATGTTCTGATAAATTAAACTACGTTTAACAACCAATCCAGACAACGCTGTCTTGATCGTCTTCATATAATCTTGGTAAAGCCTTTTTTCTATATTTATTTTAAAAAGAATCAAGAATCAATTCTTATATATCAAAAAAGGCATAGTACAACACCAAACTATCAAAAACGAGACTTCAAGTATCTAAAAAGACCTTTTATTGGAGATTAAGTAAATGAGTTAAAAACTCTTGCAACCCAAGGATGAATTCAAGAGCTTATTCTTAAAAACGTGGGCTCTTTCAGGCTGCAACAAGTACTAGTATCTTAAAATAAAATGTAAAACTTACTTGCATGATTTATTTAAGAGCAAATTCATATTCTTTTATCACGATTTTTTCGTCAAATAGCAGAAAGAAAATTATTGTTTCTTCCATGTAATGTAGCAAATTAAATTCATTCAATATTCTGTATATTCCCACCTCATTTGTACGTTGCATGGTAGAATGGTTCTGATCTACTTCTTCAGTTTTATAAGAAGTATTGTTAAAAACTACACCCGTCTGGTCTTCTCTAATTAAAATAATGAAATTTGTAATTTAATTCGGAGTCCAGTAAACATTTCAGAAATAAAGCTAACGCAAAGAAACAAACTAATCTGTATATTAAATTAAAAGATCAAAAACCAAAAATAAATAAATAAATATATAAATAAATAAAAGGTTTTATACTTCATTGCATCTTTAGGCTTCTCGTTTCTTATATTTTTGTAGATGATAACTCCAAGAACAGTTATCACAATGCCTAAAATAAGGCCACTAAAAGCAGATCCAACCATTAAACCGACTACAATATCTTCTGCAAGGATAACAATTACTCTAATTACAAGAAAGTCCATTTATTCAGTACAAATATTTCATGCAGTGAGCATCATTACTTAATGGCAAACAAACATAAATATGATTTAAGGAGGTGAAGGACGTTTGGTTACATGACTTTTCTCCGTCACGTGATAAATTGTAAATTTAGAACCGTAACCTGAAATGTCAGAGACGTAATGTAAACAAAAATGGCAGACGATTTTGTGTGGGTTAGACTTGCAACAAAGGGGACAGTAAATAGGTCAAGACATATGAAAACGTTAAATAAGACCAAACGAGAAAATGAGATTTTAAATGATCATGAATATAATTTACAAGATGCAAGTCGTGGAGTTCATGTGTGTGATATGGATGTGGCACAAAACGTCATTGTAGGCGACGAAAAACAAAAGCCATGGTTTGAGGGAAGACGAGTGGTTGAACTCAGCGTTTTAGCTAATCATATGAATTGTGAGCGCTGTTTTACATGCTTACAACTCTCGGATATTGAAGACGAGACAATATATGGCATGGCCAGTCTTCTGTATATACGATGCCAGCAATGCAGCTTTGTCAACGCCGTACTTACTGGTAAAAGGAACAGCCAAAAAGCATTTGACATCAACTCAAAAGTCTATCTAGGTAAGTAGCCTAACTATTTAGATAAAAATAAGATCTATAAATAAATTATTTTAAAGCAAGAACTTTCACGATAGCAGCTAAATTACGATTGAGAAAATTAGGACGCAAGTAGGCGGTTGAAAGACAAGTAATTGGTCAAAATAGTTTTGTATAACGTGCGACGAACCCATTAGGCTATTGCCGATTTTCGTTTTCACGTTTAAAAATCTGTCAAACGGTAGTTATTTGTATAATTTTCTCAAGATACATAAATTACACAATTTGTTTAAACCACCAATCGTCTTGGAGAAAGAAAAGGTTGTTTAGAATTAATAAACTCACCGGTGATATTTCAAGTCTTGGAAATCACACAAAAAAGCAGTCGTGCGACAGGACATGCCATTGAATTTCCGTCTAGAATGCCACTTTCCTGACAGAATCGGTCATGTTTTTGGTGAAAATCGAATGAATATTTTTTGACCCCGCCCTACCCCCGGGGGTCATGATTTGAATAAACTTGAATCTTCACTACCTGAAGATGTTTTCCTATAAGTTTCATCTTTCCTGGCCCAGTGGTTCTTGAGAAAAAGATTTTTAAAACATATGCCACCAAATTTTCACTATTTCCCAATTATCACCCTTTGAATGAGGGCGTAGCCCTTCATTTGAACAAACTTGAAACCCCTTCAACCAAGGATACTTTGTGGCAAGTTTGGTTGAAATATTGGCAAAGCGGTTCTTGAGAAGAAAGTCAAAAATGTTCAAAAAAAAATCTATACCTTCACTTATGAGACAACCATAAATTACATGACAAGGATTAAAAAAAATTGTCAGGAACATCACAGGATATATATATATACCCATATCTATTACTTTCGGATGTTTAACATTCATATAAAGTGAATGTTAACAGAATAAAATGTACATTGTAGCTGATATATCAGTTTACGATTACGAATGATGCACTATACCTTGTTAGAATAATCTACATGTAACTGTGTCTCGGGACAAGCCCTCACCATAGCCCTCACCACAAACGTCCGTAGGAATTTTTATTATTTTATAGATCTGATCTACAATACCGCAAAGTATACATATAAAAATGCGCAAAAGATTAGTATAAATCAGTCCAATCTTTAAACGAAAAAAGGGACGCCCTAAACAAATCATTTGAGTGCAAAACCAATTTACATTTCGACAAATTGAAAGTAATATTCATGGTAACTAAGAAACTGCACAGTATGGGTCGGATATATCCCGGAATAGTAGAATTATCTCCGTTTTCTACTAAACATGTTACTTTGACATTGATATATTGTTTTATTTACATCTTACCATTTTCAATTTTTACTTTAATACATTTTATCAAAAGCGAAATCACGGAACAAATTCAATGACACAATTGATCTATTTTTAGAAATCGGAAAAACCGAATCTATTTTTAGAAAATATTCACAATATTTCTCTTTTTTTCATAAAACTAAGGTTCTTTAGCTATAAATTGAAAAAAAATAGCACCTAGCATTTAAATTTTTGCCAATTTGAATAATTCAAGGTTAAATTATTATATTGTCTTATTTTTCAAATACAGACGAAGGAATTTTCATTTTAGAAGCTTCCATTTTGATGCCGAAGGGGTATCATTCAACATTCTGCAACTCAGAATTAAGCTCAGCTTCCCCCCTCTAAATTGGTATGGATTTGTTAAGAATAGATTGGCCTTTAATTTGATAGTAAAATTTCAAAAATTAAATGACACATTTTTTTTAAATTCGTTTTTTCTTTGTTAGAAACCTTTTTTAAATTATTAATTTTACCCTCATTTCTGTAATTTTTATTAAGATAACTTTTGATCTGAATATCCAAACTTGTTTTCTTTTGGAGAAATTATTGAGAATCAAGTCCTTTTCAATTTTATAATTTTTTTTCTTGAAAAAATTTGTTTCTTCAACGACTAGAATTCTTTAAATAGAAATAATTTATCTCAAATGAAGTGTCAAGGGCGGTAACTCTTGTTGTATAATAGCTCCTTAGAATGTCTAGAAATGTACTATGAAAGATGTGCCATTCTGTAGATAACATACCATATGACTATTATACAAAATTTGAAAAAAATTAAATTACAGGTTTTTTTTTCAGTCCAAGGTCATTCACCTCCTTAAGTTTCCGTTTACTTATATACCCTTACATATCTATTTTAACTTGATTGATTATTCGTTTATTTTCAATGCAAAATGATTCGAACAGGAGCTCAGAAGTATTGTATGACTGTATAATAACATGTTTTTTTTCTACAGATTAACCTTAAAAACCAAATTGAGAGTAAATATATGTGTAATATTTTGAATTTTGACACCTTTCTTTTTCTGGTCTTGGACACTTGCTTGAAAAATACAACCTGGAGGCGCTGTAAGTAAATATACATCTTCATCAGATAATAGTATTGTCGAAATAAGTTATTCGAGAAAAATCGGCATAAACCCCGACATGAAAATTCTTTTAAAATCTTCAAATTTGGTCAAATCATATGACCTCTAGGGGTAGGGCGGGGCAAAAAGGTTTTACATAAAAGTATTTAGGAAAATTAATTAAAAGTTATCTTCTCAAGAATAGCAAATCCATGATTGGTCATGGGACCAATTTGGATTCAAAATTTTCAATAATAAACCAATTTCTACCTTTTCCTAGCCACAGTGCTGAGGTGACAGATATGGCCCATGGGCCTCTTGTTATTTAGTACGCTTGGACAAATTTCCGCGGAAAATTTGTGACCGCGTACATAGCTTATATTAATACCACGCGGAAAAAAGTACTTCTACAGGAGTTTAAAATAGCCTTCATTTCTTAAAATAAACTCGCATTTGTTCAATATGTCCTCTCAAATCGCTTGTAAATTTTATGAAATACTAGTCGATTCAAATGTTCACATGTAGAGAACATTTGGAGTCATTATAAAATGAGACTTACAGTCGCATCTGTTGTTCTGACAAACAGAGCCAAGTACCATAGAACACTGCTCAGTTCGCTGGCATGATTCATTCAGACTTAAATTTCCTGGTAAAGAAAATAAATAACTTTGTTAAAAATATTTATTAATCATAGAAATAAAAAAAAAAATCCTGTTAAAATAATTTTTTTTAAATATATATCTAAAACTGTTTAAGATTGATTTTTTCAGAGATTTATATATTGGGTCTGGAACTATTGCAATAGTTATATTTCAAAAAGCGAGGTTCAGACTTTACCCTTTAGACATTCGTGTCCGAACCCTATGAACCCAGATTTGCAAGTACAAATGCCGACTTGTCCTGTCATTGAACATGATTTAGATTCGTCTCTACACTCCTTATGTGACGTACACAAGTCATATGAGATGTCAGCTGCAAAAGAAATGTTCTGCTCATAAACAAAAAGACTACGTTGAATATTTTATAGCATTGTTGATTTATTCCAAAAATATATTATATTAGATCCTGTTCCAATCCTGAGTCATTGGATATATTATAATTTCTAAGAAACTTAACTAAAGATAAAAGAAACAATGGTGTCCGACGCATTTCTATTTGGATGCTTTATTAGAGAGGAACAATGATTGCAAAGAAGAAATCAAACTTTATGCTACAGGTGTTGAAGTCATCTTTTTCTATCTTCACTTTACCTATTTTTAGCAATAGAACATTTTAATCTGCCTCTGGTGCTCATGTCTCCAAGTTGATTTAATTCATAAGAGAATATTTTAACTACAAACAGCTTCTGTATCGAGCCAATGACAAATTACCCTTATTGTTTAAATTAAGTACAATTTGCAGACTATATTATTTTATTATTGATATAATGACCTTGTGTGCAAATATTAGTGTTGTTGACTATTTGTTTTCTTTATGCAAATTGTTAGGCAATCAATTTTGAATTAATTGTAGAAATGTCTTCTTAAATACCATTTGCTTCTACGTGACATTTATTTTTGTTTAAATGTTTTAGGAGTGTATTAAAAAGTATTATTGGTATAGACCTAGCATGTTTAAACTATTACCATTATTATCCACTGAAATTGTGAGTGAATATAATAATATAGAGAAATTCCTCAAAAAAGCAGAAGTACTTAGAAATTCACATCTGTAAACTAAGGATTCTTTAATGTTTGGTTTGAAATATTGTACACAAGCAGTGTTATCTTAAAAGTTTATGTAAATATTATGTTTTGTACATTCCTTCAGTTCTTTACATCCCGTATTTTGTAATTATATATTCTGACTATGTTATCTGATGTGTCACATGGCTTAAGGAGATAGAAATAATTTCCATTTTATTCAACAAATAAAACTAAATTAAAATTGGATATGAGAGTAGATTTAAATGAACTTACGGGAAAAACAGCTGGAATCATTGAGCGGGACGTATCTTGGCCTACAGACACACGTATTGTTCTGACAGATCGCACCAACTGTCCCAGAACACTGCTCACTTCGCTGACACTTATCGTTTAGTTGCAAATTTCCTGATAAATAACAGAAATCATATTGAAAATAAAAATTTAAATGTATTATTTATGTATGTAAATTGTTATGTTCATTTTGCGTTATTTCTTTTAAATGGTTCCTAAGCTATTTACTGTTTGAATAATTATATAAAGTCAGCATGATAAAGTAATTTACCCTCTAAACATTTGCTTCCGAATGATATATACTCAGATCTGCAAACACAAATGCCTATTTTTTCGATGGGCGATCGTAAACATTTCTTTGATGCATCTCCACATTTTGTATTTGAAGTACATAATTCTTTTGATTGATAAACTGGAAAAAACCATATATTGTTCATATGAATAAAATACAAATTGAAAAATTAGTGGAAAAGTTTGGTATCACTGTAAGCCAATATATTCAAAGAATAAAACGATATCAAAAAACCGTAGGTGCCAGATTTCACCTATGAAAATTCGATAATTCCTTCATCGTAACATTACAACAAAACACGTATTTTATTTTGTTTAAGATAAACATCTGAGTACATATATTTTGTCATCGACATCATAATTTTTTAAAGTTTGACCATTGGATAAGTAGAACAGTTAACAGGAAATTATAAATTGCAGAAACTCGATGTTGAATATGGCTGAAATATTGCCGAGTCGGCGTTAAAAAACAATAATCAATCAATCATCGATGTTGAAGTGTCATGTGCTGTTGCTTTCCGTCATGTACGGAAGTCCTAAGCATGATAGATATGATTACTTGCACTGTGTTTTACACACTTTGAAAAATAAAATGCGTTAAAATTGAAACAAAATCACCTCACTTTGAAAGAAAAAAATCAAAGTGCGTTAGGGTTTAAAAATCAAGTTCGAAGTGAGTTAGGAATTTAAATTACAATTTTTTTTAAATCATGATGGAGACACATAAAGCACTTTGATAAAAAATACGGACAAAACAAAAATTTTAGACTAAGATTTTAGTAATAAAGATTATTATATGATTGAATAATTTCCATCTCTCTGATTGGATGAGATTACGTTGTGTTGACCTGCACGTGACGTTTCAGGTCAATACAAGGATTTACTTCCTCTACATTGATCTAAAAATAGATTGGGAAAAATAGATTTATACAAATTGTTTTAGAAAGCTATTTAAACGACTATAATTTTAAATTTCATGTGAACAAAACATAAACCAATATATATTTTAGGTGAAGATGGTAAGAGGGTATGCTTCCTCAACACTTTTTCTGAAGAACATTTTTTTTTTTACTTTTTGGTAGTCAGTTTTCCCTAATTATACTCATTCCTTTCAAAATCTGTCCTATAAAAAAGACTGACATTACATATTCCTTCATGGCAACTAAAATTAATTTATAGATTGATTGATTGTATATTGTTTAACGTCCCTCTCGAGAATTTTTCACTCATATGTAGACGTCACTGAATGCCGGTGAAGGGCTTTAAATTTTTACCTTTACTCGGCACTCAGGGCCATTGAGCAGTTAGGGATCTTTATCGTGCCAACGCCTGCCGCTGCCACGGGGCCTCGGTTTTAAGGTCTCATCCGAAGGACCCGCAACTTTCACTTCAAAGTGCCGAACGCATGGTGAAGGAACAGTTGCTACCCATGTAACGACTAGGTCAGTCGCGGCGAAGATACGAACTCACGACCTTCCGATCACGGAGCGAGCGCTCTAACGACTGAGCTACCGTGAACGGTATATATATGACATGAAATACAATAGTTATAACAAAAGTCAACGAACTTTAAAAATGACTGTCGTGTCCACATACAGTGCTTAATACGGTATTTATCCCCCAAAATGCAGGCAAGGGTTGCATACAGCACCTTTTCTTTCATCGAAAGTTTACATTATTCCAGGCAAGTAGTTAAATACTCTATAAAAATTATTGTACTTTTTTCTTGTAGCCCAGATACTCAAATGGATACTGTATTTAATGTAAAGAGGTAGGGACATGTTAACTTTTCTTTTACATTAATTTTCTTATTTTATTTTATCTTATTTTATTTTCCTAGTACTAATTAAATTTCTTAAATTATTTGAATTATGTCTTCAAATGAACTTTCCCCATGGATCCGGGCTACAATAGGTCCTCAGTACCCCCTTGCTTGTCGTAAAAGGCGACTAAATTGGGCGGTCCTTATAAAAGACAAAAAGGTCCTCTTGAAAAAGACGTTAATGGTAATCTAACAACCAAGCTCTATGATAAACGTGATGACTTTTCAATTGTCAACTTTCCTTGCTTATGCAGTATTATACCCTAACAACCTCATACAGAATTTATATATCTCAGCTGATTCGACACGCAAGAGCATGCCATAGCTAGGTATGAACAGTTTCTAAAACGAGGTAAGTTATTCACATATGCAAGTTGATGAAACAGGAATATCAGCAGTTTCGTTTAAAGTCAAAATTTCGTCAGTTCTATTGTCGATAGAATGACCTTGTCAGCAAATACAATTTAGTAATGAGAACCTTTGATCACTTATTTTAAAAGGTCCTAAATATAGGGAACCCCGATCCTTCAACTGGCGTCGGAATTTCATAAATATTATGGATTCTGTTGAGAATTACTCCAGACGATGGGCCAGATATGAAAAGAAGACGTTGACACCTTGTCAGAATGGATTAAATGTATCAGATCCATGTTATAGTCACGTATTAAAAGATTGAGGGGCAATATGAAAACCATCTATCCTTCTGTGTTCAATAACCCAGAAGTGAAAAATGAATTAGATAGATTACACGATCAATAAGTACTTACTGTTTCCTGCCGACAAAGCAGGTAACAACATTGTCTTTGTTTGTAAGGCTCATTATATAAATTGCATTCTAGAGGAACTTGGATTTAATTCTACAAATGGTAATCCTACTTATACTCATACTTCCTTTTCTAAGGAAGAAATTCTTCAAAATCACCTGTCAGTTTTGATTTTAAAAAAAAACATTTCAATTTGATTCGACTGGCAAGGTTTATTCACATTCACAATTCTGCTACTCTGTTGTATTTGGCTAGGAGTTAATAAAATGCAAACAAGTAATGGGCTGTATCATTTTATCAGTGAATCATATAATAAAACAATTATTGCTGTTTTTTCGGTCAATACAATGATTTAGCCATCTTCGGGCTTGGTGAATATTGTACTCCTTAAATGGCTAAATCATTGTTTTGACCTCAAAAACCAGCAATAATTCTATAATATTCATTTGTTATATTCAAAAAACATATGAATGTTTTGAGAACGCCCAAATAATTTTTATAACCCCCGCTTAAAAAGCGAGAGGGTATATAGTAATCGGTATATATGTCTGTTCGCCCGTCCGACTGTTACGCTTTGTTACATGTGTAAACCCATCTCTTATCCACATCTTCTTTAGTACATGTACCATTAAATGAAATGTGATGAGACTTTAAGGGAATCTTTATTTCACTTTTTGATCCGACACATAATTTGGGTCTCCCATAGCAAAACATGGGCACTGCCATTATATTTATATGGGACGCAGGGGGAATCATTTAGTGAATTCATTGCTCACAATACCTCTAGTTTATTCATTGAATTCATATGACGGTTTCAGTTCATTTGTTAAATAATTTTACAAAATAAATATAATTATTTACTTTGATTTTTCATTTATTTACCTATTTCTTTATATTCTTTTTTTATTAATTTATATCAATTGAAAACAAATGTGCAATATTTAGGGAATAACTATCTTCTAATTTGGTATTTACGACCGTTAATGTTGATTTAATGGTCGCAAACGGAGTTTTACCGGCGACGCGTATGCGGAGCCGGTAATACGGATGTTTGCGACCGTTAAATCAGCATTAGAGGTCGCAAATACCAAATTAGCAGATTAGTTATTCCCATTCTAATGCAATCCATGCATTTTGTTGGTTGTTTATAAATTTGATAAATTTTGTTACAAGAAATACGTCACGGAGCATTGTGTTTTTGCGTCGCTCTATTATGACGTCACAATGAAAAAGCTTTCACTCTCGTTAATGCTCGTTTTACTGCTTCAAACATTAGCGCATTAGCCAATCAAAAAGTGTTTTACAAATCTATTGCATTAGAATTAGATTTTTATAATTTATTCAAATATTTGATATACAGTGAATTTATCTTTTCTACATGGTTTACGCTAATATATGGTTCAAATTATTTTCAGCATATTTAACCCTATTTAAACCACGTTTTTTTTTTATTTTACTTCTGTGATCGGTTTTAAAAATATCCCTTTACTCAATCTAAATCTGTCGCTTTTAGCCGTCACCTTCCGCAAAAGCTCACTAATTCCCTCATTTGTTTCAAAGCATACAGGTTTTAGAAAAATAGAGAGGTTTTCAAACTGATGCGTTGAAGTCTAACACAACTCCCTAGACCAAAAGAAGACCATTATTTATTTTGAAGTCGAAAAGTAATTGGTCAAGGTTAAGAATTGTCTGTCTTAATTCTTTTGTTTCTGCGAAGCCGGATTGCGTTCATATTTCAATAATTTTCTTCTGAGAATTCTGACGTCTCTCACTGTCATTCCCCGCAATACGTAATAAAAAAAATAAAATAATTAGACTTTGAAATGATACGTTTAAAAATGCGGTAATGTGTAATTATTTGTTTTGTTTGTTTGTTGTTTGATGTTCCTTATTTTTCATACATATTGGACGCCATCACTTGCCGTTGGAGATCTACAAATTTCGTCCTATGCTCGGCACTCAGGACCATTGAGCATTGAGGAGCCTTTTCCGTGCCAGCATCTACTGTGATACGGGACCTCAGTTTAAATGGTCTCATCCGAAGGACCTATCTCTACGTCCCACAGTGGGATAAGAACCCGCAACGTAAGGATCAACTTCTTACTTCGCGACTCTTGATCATACGTTCTAACCACTGCGCCAAGCAGTTTGAATATTTCAAACTAATACAAATTTATGAAAACATAATTATTGAAAGATAAATTGATGAAACAAGAATATCAACAGTCTCGTTTCAAGTCATTTTGTAAGTTGTATGGTCGATACAATAACCTTGTCAGCAATACATTATCATTAAGGCAAATGCAGTCTGATGTTTTTCATACTTATCGTTAGTCCATTATTTATACATTGAATCGACGACGACGTATTCTCTCATTTCTCGATTATGAAAAGTACCTCATGGCAGATGAGACTGGTCGACAGGGGATGCTCACTCCTCCATGGAACCTGATCCAACCACTGATGTTTTGGAGGTTCATGTTTGCTCTACTCTTATTTGGTATTGTTTTATGGATTTTTGATCTTACATATTGTTTGTTATCTCCATTTCTCTCATGAAACTTACCTCCTACATGGGCTTATAGTATTATCACATATGATTTCTTTTTTGTTAAACGCTTCTATTTTGTTTTCGTAGATATATGACTCTAATAAGGCCATTTTGGCGAACCGACGCCAAAGTGGGCATCCTGAATGTTGTCAATACCAAGTATGCCAAATTGGTCGAAACGTTATCATAATGCGGAAATTATATATTTTGAACTGCCTGCACCTTTCAAATAGCACGAAGACGACGTTGTTTTTATATTAACCTGACAACTACCTGTACTTCACAGATTGCGTTTAGAATGGGGAACTAATTTTTATGCATTCTTTTTACTCTTACACCATAGTATGCATACTTACCAATCTCGGAGAACGTTTGGCAAGTAATTTCCAAAGTTCTCTCTTCAATATTATTATCACATTTTGTGTTGATCGACTTTGAATTCTTGCTAAAACCATTAAATATAAAAGCTATAGTCCTCAGTTGATACATAGGTCTGTAACCTCTGTATCTGTAACGATTATATCTTGCTGCCTCTAACCTGTCAATTTTTACATTGCATTTTTCCGAACAGGAACGTGTTTCTGGAAAATTATGAAGAGAAAAATCAAATTATCGATATAAGCACCATCTCATTATTTTCAAAATTACAATGACAACGGAAGTTTAGATAATTCACCAAACTTCTACAGTATTCCGCATTATTTACCATTGACACTTTTTGATCAGAATGTATTGAATCATGAATTTGAATGCGGAATATACATGTATTATATATAGTATTTATATGTTGTAGTATACTGGAAGAAAAAACACAGTTTTAACCTTTGAAGTGTCTTTTAAATATGTTTTTCAATCATAAATTACAGTTTTTTTTCTAACATTTAGTTGGTCATTAGTCAAAGATTAACCAAACTCTCATTTGAATTGACTGATATTTCATTTAAAGGGTTAAAAAAAACTTTAACATACGACAGCTTTGCTCGTCCAACTTACATGTACAGTTACCCTGTCGGAAGGGTTGGATATTTCTTCCAGTATACTACAACATATAAATACTAACTGACCTGAGTAAAGCAAGATTACAATATCATAGAGCTAAACAAAATTAATTAATTAAATAAAAAAAATATTTTCTTAGATATTACTACATATGCCTAGACAGGGAATACTTTCTTAATATAATGATTTTTAGCCTTAGCATGGAGTATTCTTTTGATCATAAATTTTATACATGTCACAAACAAACAATGATAGAATCTATTAAATATTTTAACAATAAATATAACTAAAAAAAACATATTGCGTTTACTTTGGTATAATTCAAATGAATTACCTGACCCAAGGTAAGATCGCACATCTCTTAATCGAAACCAGCAAACATCAACATTCCATGCAAAATCAATCGCCGTTTCAAGACAAACATCCCTAAAAATTGAAAGGCGTTCAAAATCAAGTCTTCATTCTAAAAGGCTTGTTTATTCCATGTGTTAATGAATTCAGAGATATTTTCAAAATTGTAAAAAAAAAAAAAGAGAAGCATTTATATTTCTTTCCTTGTTGATCATAAATTATCCTCAAAATGGCCAAATTCAAAATTAAAGGAGTCGCTGATTTACAAGAACGAGAACCTTGCACTTTTGAACATAATAACAGTTTGGTTTGCATGTTTGTTTGTTTTTTTTTTTTTTGGGGGGGGGGGGGGGGGGAGGGGGTATTTTTACATCGAGGCAAACTATCAACAAACAAGTTCATAAAACAAAGATATTAATATTTGTTTAAAGTCATTATTTCACAAATCTTATAATATGATATAATGACTTGTCAGCAATTACAATCAATCATTAGGAAATTGTTGAGCCATTTTTTAAAATGCAATTTTCTACAGATTTTCCGTTAACCCAGTATTGATAAGGAGCACAGAGTTGATGTAAACGATCGTCAGGGGATAGTTACTCCTTCATGGCACTTGATACTAGCCAGGAAGGATAACATTTAAAATTATCATTTAATCAGAAAAGTATCATTCTGAAGCTTGAAATTGAAAACTTTTCATGCAACGTTATAATGTATCTTAATAACAATCAATGCTTTCGGGAGTCTTAGAAAGGGTCCATCCTTAGATACCAATGTTAGCTGTGATAAAAGAAGTGATCTGTGATGTATTGCAATGACAGCAAAAGCTCTTTATACCACGTATAATAATAAATGTATATTTATTCAAAGATAAAGAAGACTAAGAATACCAAAGAAATATAAAATATTAAGAAAAAATATCTAAATGTCGGGATACCTATAGTTAATTACGCTTAAATATTTTTCCGAGTCTTATATTTCTTATCATGCACGTTATTAATTTTTTTATAACAAGTACAGTCCATTTGTCAGAAGTGATCAAATCTTGGAAATACGTTGGCTGGATAAAGATATACTTTCCCAGAAAGAACATGGTGACCATCACAACCCGAGTGTCTAAGTAACGTCGTTTATCTATCATGGATATAGTTGTGGGGGCCTTCTTTTTGTCATATGTTAAAAGTCTAAATTAAACAATATTTTGGGTATTTAATAATAATGTTATTCTTGATATATTCAGCTATTTTTCTAGCTGTAACTTCGCTATCTTTCATAACAAATAACAAAGGTCAAACCTCTTCCTTAGCTTGCTTTCGGTAGGGTACAAAGCGAACGTTATTTTTTTAACACCTCCCTCCCTTCACTGAAATAATCAATCCAATTTATGATTAAACGTCTGAAAAGTATATTTTCTTCATAAACCTCGTAAAACTTAAAGATATTTCAAAGGAATTTCCAAATTATAAGTTAAAAGGAATTTCCAAATTATAATTTAAACTTTACAGGCCTTCGTTGCTCGAATAAGACTGTTACAACCATTTTTCTTCTCGAACAAAACCACATCCACATTTGTTTTATTTGGTCAAAGTGTACATGTTATAATATGTTAGATTTTCGATTTTGCATACTTACATGTTTATATTCTCTGAACACCCATAATGTAAGACCATGGAAATAAACAAATCTGGAAATTAAAAGTTTACCAATATCATAGTGTACTAAATATAATATAACATAGTAACAACATACAAGGTTTATTTTATTTTAAATTGAAAATTGTATACAATTGATTTTCTTGCAGGGTATAGATATTTATTATACCCCCCGCTTGAAAAGCCGGAGGGTATATAGTGATCGGGAATTCCGTTCGTCCGTCCGTCCGTCTGTTACGCTTTTTCTCTTATCCGCAACTCCTCTTATACTACTGAGTGAAATTTAATGAAACTTTCACAGAATCTTTATTACATATTGCCATTGTGCACCTCCTATTTTACTTTTTTATTCGACACGTATTTTAGGTTTCCCAGAGCAAAACATGCCATTTTTTGTTTACCTATGACGTCACATAATAGAAGCTTCTGGATAACATTTCATAGGACGAGTTATTCCTCTTTACACATTACCGTAAAACAATATAAAGCAACAAATCGACAGTATGGGAGGCGGGGGTATCATTTAGTGAGTTCATTGCTCACAGTACCTCTAGTTTCATTTAACACTCATGTCAAAATATTAAAAATTGAAAGAATACAGTAATACATGTACAGAATGTTTTAAACAACTTTATAAGCATTCAATGGTTGACCATATACGGAAGAAGAGTACATAAAAAGATGTTTATTCACGATAAAGCAGAATTTCAAATTATTCTTGACTAAATTGTTGATAAAAATCGCCATACGAGGTGAAAAAAAATGTTTAAGGCGTATATCAATAGTAATTGAATAATCATCTGTAAAATAATATTATTATACCTCTACTGATTTTTTCCAATATAAAACTAGAGGTACTGTGAGCCATATGGTTATAACTGGTGAAAAAGTCCATGTTTTCCTGTGGCCGGGAAACCCAAAATATGTGTCGGATCAAAAAGTAAAGTAGGAGGTGCACAATGGCAATATGTAATAAAGATTCTGAGAAAGTTTCATTAAATTTCATTCAGTGGAATAAGAGGAGTTGCGGATAAGAGATGGGTACCCCAAAGCGTAACAGACGGACGGACGGACAGACAGACGGACGGACGGACGTACAGACGGACGGACGGACGGAATTAACGATTACTATATACCCTCCCGCTTTTCAAGCGGGGGGTATAATTAGGTAGTAAATTGAATAATTCCCTTGTAATCACTGTAAATGGAATAATCACCGTACGTTAGTCATATGAGCTTATCCCTGCTTTGGTAGTTAATCCCCGGTTATCTGTAATTCTCTAAAATTTTTCTTTTTTATCGGTATAATATGTTATTTGTTCAAATTAAGGCTGGGTATGTTGAACTAATTCCCACGGGAATTAGTTCATCCTACCCATCCTTATCTTGAACAATTTTAAGCTGAATATTCTATGAGGTTTTTATAAAATCGTAAATATGACCTTTGCTGTTCTTGGGTTATTTTTTCAATATGATTTCTATATTTATTTCTTATGTAAAACTAAATTGGCCCTGTGTTGACAGAGTTGGGACATGTTGAAAAACTGTTGAACATGATATGAACAAACTAGATTCTACGATGCCTAATGTTGTTTCTGTAAAGATATGATTAGTAGTAGCTAAGCTGTTCTTGAGAAGATTTTAAAGATATTTTCTATGTACATGCATTTGATAGAAGGAAAGGTCTTACCAAGAGAAAGTTTCAAAATGTGATGTTGCATTGAAGTGGTTTTTTTTTTTTTTTTTTTTTTTTTATATATAAAAAAAGAACTATATGCGGTATATTGCATATATTTGCCCCCACAAAAGTCAAATTTTGAAAACTTCATGAAATGTGCTGAATTCAATAAATTGTATGAGAAATATAAATTAACAGAAAATATTATAGTGTCAAAGCAGTGTATTCACAATTTTTGTTTTTATGACGTCACAAACTAGTCCGATTTTATATCCTTTTTCAGAAAGAAGACAAAATGGACAAAATTTCAGCAATTTTAGCTTTAAAATTTATAGAGCGCAAGTTTGTTCAGGAACAATATTGACATATTTCATTGAAATATTTCATATTTCATGACACATTATATCAAAATATGGATCCTGAACACGCATGCGATCGGTGACTTTTACTCAAAATGTCGACGACATATGTAGATTTTTCTGTAAAATTCTTAAACAACTGAAATTTACGTCAGGTTTGTGACGTCATTACGTACATATGGCGTCATTACTAATGAAAATATTCAGTACTTTAAAGTCAGCATATACTCCCCTGTTTAAGAACTTAATTAAATATCCCTTACCAAAGTAAAATTATTGCAGCAATATTGCTGCTATATTGCGGTAACATTGCGGCAACACATTTTTGTCACCAGAAACAAGCTTTTTGGGTTAGTGAAATATCACCGCTAGCGGCAACAACTTCTGGTGACATTCTGGCAATACTGCCAGAAAAAATGAAATATCACCGCTAGCTGCAACAACTTCCGGTGACAGTCTGGCAATACTGCCAGAAAAAAACTTTCTGGCAACATCTAAGATTACCCATGAGCCATTTGTTGAGCATGCTCAGTCATTTACTTCCTCTTTTTAAATAAAGTGGAGGGAATTCAAAGGCAAGCATGTTTTGCTTCCTTACTGACTTGTATCAAGTTGATTAGAGTTGTTAATTGTGTACAGTGGGATTAGTCAAGATGAGTAGTAAGACTGCATAGTGTGGAATGACTAGAAAAAAGAATTTAAGCAGAATTATAGGAATGTGTACTCTTTTTCCATATCATCAGACTTGGTGAGTCAAAACCAATATTCTTTTTGAGATGAATGATTCAATGGAGATAAAATTCGAAAAATTATATGTGTTTCAATTAGTGCTTGTGATGCATGCATACTAGACTTGTATGTCTATATATCCTAGAGTAGCAGGAAAAGATGAATTAAAGCATGTTCTTTGAAAATTAATGCAGAGTTGCTGGACATTTTCACAGTGGCATATTAATATTGTTTCTATAAACATTTTTTATGCGCCCGTCTCGATAGATCGGGGGTACATATTGTTTTTGTCCTGTCTGTTTGTTTGTAAACTTTAACCTTCACCATTACTTTTGAACCAATGAGAGATAAAGATTTCAAATTTGGTATGTCTACTCCACTTATTAGGTTCTTTCAAATGACATCAAGGTTAATGACCTTGTGACCTTGACTGTGACCTATCTGCTAAAAATAGCTTTTTTGAATATTCATCATGACTTAAAGTTAATGAAAGATAGAGACTTTATATTTAATATGCATAATTCACTAAATAAGCGTTTTCAAAAGACACCTGAAGGTCAATGACCTTGAGGCCTTGGCTTTGACCCATATCCTTAAAATAGATTGTTTGAATCTTGGACATAAATCTTTTACCATAAAAGATAGAGAACTTGTATTACAGATGCACCCTTCATTAATTAAGCTCTTTCAAATAACACCAAGGTCAATGACCTTGAGACCTTGACTGTGACCATATACTTAAAATAGTTTTTTTGAAACTTCGACATAATTTTTGAGTCATAAAAGAAGGAGAATTCATATTTTGTATGCAACCTTCACTAATTAAACTCTTTCAAGTAACACCAAGGTCAATGACAATTTGACCTTTACTGTGATCCATATGCTAAAAATAGCCATTTTGATCCTCTGCCATAAATTTTGAACTATAAGATATAGAGACTTCATATTTAGTATGCATACTCCACTAA
The DNA here is from genome assembly GCF_032062105.1 of Saccostrea cuccullata. Taxonomy (NCBI): domain Eukaryota; kingdom Metazoa; phylum Mollusca; class Bivalvia; order Ostreida; family Ostreidae; genus Saccostrea; species Saccostrea cuccullata. The sequence goes on along the minus strand of NW_026921595.1, from coordinate 19,596 downwards.
TTAAGTTCTTTCAAATGACACCAAGATCAATGACCTTGTGACCTTGACTGTGACCTATATGCTATAAATAGCTTGTTCAAACTCTATTGCCACAAGGTGCACAGTGTTTCACAAACATATCTTGATTTTCATTATGATGATCAACATAATTTTCTATCTGTTCAAAGAATAGCACAAGAAGCTATTTCTTATTGACCCTATGGCTTGCTATTGTTTGTTATATTCCTCAGCACAGTTTGGTAATTGTTAGATTGATAGATCATTATTTCTATTAAATACCAATTTATATCTAACTTACATACGAAAAACGATATTGCCGCAATATTGCGGCAATAATGCCGGAAGATGTTGCCAGAAGATCAATATTTTGGTCATGATTTGCAGCAATAATGCCGCAAAACTAATTAACATACGAAAAACGATATAGCCGCAATATTGCGGCAATAATGCCGGAAGATGTTGCCAGAAGGTCAATATTTTGGTCATGATTTGTAGCAATATTGCCACAACCCCTTTCTGGCAATATTGCCGCAAAACTAATTTACATACGAAAAACGATATAGCCGCAATATTGCGGCAATGTATTGCCAGAATGTTGCTGCAATATTGCGGCAATAAAGCCAGAAGATGTTGCCAGAAGGTCAATATTTTGGTAAGGGATATCTCCATCAAAGTTTGATTTGGGGGCAAATATTGGTTATTACCGAATAAAGTTCTTTTAACAGAGGAAAATAATCCTTATCAAATTTCCAGACCATAAATTAGTACATATTGATATCCCACCTATACATGCTAATAGTGATAAATGGGAATATTCTGTCTGAATAAACTTAGTATTATACATGTACATCTATACATCTGTTTTGTACTAAAACTCAATGAATCCGTTGCTATAAGGGATGAAATACATCAACTTCTTTATTGCTGATTTAGCACTCAAATTTTTTCAGCTACCTTCTGATTGCCTTACTTTCCCAAAACTTTGCGTTATAAACCCATTAGTTTGTTCATTTCAAGGGTTTTCAGGTCATTACATTATTTGAAGTCTTCGTTTCGTTTACTCAAGGCCCCTTAACAATGACACCTATATCAAGTAATGTAAAACTTGAGACCCTGTTTGTGACCCGGTTCTTACCGTAGAGTTTATGATCATTAAAACAAACTTCAATCAACACTACCTGAGGATAGTTCTACTATATAATTATGTAGTATGACTTTTCCTGACTTTGTTGTTCTAGAGAAGAAGATATTTAAACTTATGTATCACTACTATACCTGTCTTATCCTCAGTGTTCAACAAACTTGAATCTACAGTATGTAAAGAAGCTTTTGAACAACCTTCATCTTTTCTTGCCCAGTGTTTTTAAGAGGGTTTTTTTTTAAGATGTCACCAAATGCATGAATTTTTAACGATATTTCCTTAAAAGAGGGCACGGCACTTGCTGGGAAGAAACATTAAACCCCATCACACAAGCACAGAGGTTCAAAAGAGATTCAGATGGTTTCTGGATACTAAATGCATCCTCAAAGGAAATTTGTACTTATGAACATTTATATGATAAGGAATTTTATCCAAAAGAGATAAAGGTGTGCTTTGGGAATATAGTTTTATGTCATACATTTGACATGGGGCTGTATACTAACGAATACAGATAACATGCATAGCAATTATCAACTATTTTCTCGTTTTGAAATTAAAATTATCAAAAAAAAATTAGAAGAATATTGGAACTATTTATATAGTGAAAACGAGAACAAAACATTCATTTTCTTTTTTTTCAAAAATAAATATTTGAAATTAATTAAATGAGCATAATTTGTTTCTTTGAAATAATTCTACGAGTAGTTAATTCTTAGTAATAAATTTTCATTTGGGAAGAGCATAAACTTTGAAATATATATAAAAAAAAATTAAATATGATTGCATACTTCTATAAAGTAGATGATTCCCCACACTAATAATTTTGAATTTTAAAATCAGGAATCCTTTACATAAAATCTTAATTGTTTTTCATGAACGTGTTTGTTGCAGAATATTTACATTTTCATCGTCTTTCTCCCAGATAAAATAACAAATAGCAAAAATACTGTATATCTTTTCAAAAATCTAATTTGTCGTTTATGCAAATTATCACGCAAACCAATAGATCGATACCAAAAAAGTAAATATTCAACCGAACTTAAAATTTTACTTTGAACAGTCTTCACTGGCAACGATCTAAATATGCTTTATATATCTATGACGAGCATGTAAAGGGTGAGAATTAAAAGATATAAAAACGATGTTTTCAACACGTGTAAATGATCGATTGTGAAATAAGGAATTAGTGAAAATACAATATACAAAACAGAATTTTTAGAGAGGATTCAATTTTGGCATTTTAAGTGAAGCTGCCAAGATCGCTAAAATGATATTTGCGATTTATTTGTGATAGTTATTTTAGTGGGCTTTATAAAAATTGCTAAAATTACATCTCGCTAATAATAAAGTACCAATTTTTAAGGACAAATCTCTTGATTTCCGTCTCGCTAAGATCTCCTCTTATACTGTAATCAAAATCACAAAAATGTCTTGTCTTGTTGATTTTATTATGTACATGTAAACGGTATCTACCGACCAAGTGAAAGATGCATATTAAATAGATCTAGAACTTAAAGAGTCTGAGTGTAATTTGTTAAAATTTTAAATTATGTTAAAAAAAATAATCTAGTAACAGAGATAAACTATTTTACTCACATTCTATTATGAATTCATAATTCCATTTTGCCATTTTTGCACAAACTATATCACTTCCTGTATTTTTTTTATGACTGTGGACAAGTTTCCCACTTAAAATAAACGTCCTTGTCCTATTGATAAGTTTTAAATAACTTTAAAAACTTGATATTATGATTCTTGGAAAAAATCTGTATTATCACTAGTCCCGTGGGGATCCGGGTTGGAATAGGTCCTCAGTCCCCCTTGCTTGTCATAAAAGGCGACTAAATGGGGCGGTCCTTCGGATGAGACCGTATAAACCGAAGCCCCGTGTCACAGAAGGTGTGGCACGATAAAGATCCCTCCCTGCTCAAAGGCCGTAAGTGCCGAGCATAGGCCTAAATCGGCAGCCCTTCACCGGCAATGGTGACGTCTCCATATCAGGGAAATATTCTGGAGAGGGACGTTAAATACTACACAATCAGTCATGTAATGTCACTAGAATTTTCCGAAATACGTTATTTCATACTTAGAAATAAATACCTGATTTCAGCATAAGGGATTTGCCGGACGTCACAATAGGCGTACCAGCTCTACATGTTTATCTGTGGGGCTGAGAGGGATCAATAACACACCCAGGCAACTAAACCTCAAAGGCAGTACTTGTAATAATACACATATTTTTTGGTACATATTTTCTTAATTCTCATATTTTGATTGGATAGATCATCTAATTGACAAAGATTGCTTCAAACTACGGATCGGTCACATTTAAAGAATATACCTATAGTCAGTACAAGTCAGAACTCCGTGTATAATTATTTGTCTATTTTTTCTAAATTTAATGTGTAATAAACATAATTAAACATACCCTTTTCCACGTCACATCCTGTATCAGCTCTCTAACAACCCTCGGGCTTTTAAGTAATTTTTATATATTTTTCTTTGAATCATTAAAAGAATTTTCTATTGCTATCTTTTGATTTGAACATATTTTATGGTCTATATACTTTACATTTGGGATTGGAGAAAAGTTCTGAAAATTTAATACGCCTTTCCATATATATACATTACACCAAACACATATACATACATGGGTAACAGCTTAAAATTAATACCTCAGAAAAGTATAATATATAATCAGAGCAACACATTCAATAGGTTACATTCCTTATGTAATACATATATACATTGTGTATTGTACGAAATATACTTTTTATCAAGTAGATAACGAGGAAGAATTCCTTACATTAAGGTAGTGAGCCCCATTCATCAATGAGAGGGAATGAAATTTGACTATTATATTTATGTTCCTCAAACGGAGCTTGGGAACATTGCTTTTACTCGGTTTCTTATTATTATTAAGGTCTTTCGTCTTCAGCGGAAGACCTTTCTGTTATTCTTAGGTTTCTTTTTCACAGTTTTTATTATTTTTTTCTTACATATTTTGTGCACGCAAATACTCGAAAACGGCTCAATTGATTTTCATGAAACTTTCTGGACTGATAGAACAACAAAAAATCTAGTTATATATTTTTTGGTTTTGATGATGTCACTTCCCATTCGGAGATTTCTGCGATTTTGTCATTTTTAGAGGTTCACTTTGTCCGGCAATTTTCTCAAAAAGCATTGAAGATAGAAATGTGAAATTTTCAGGGATGCTAGAACAACTTTTGGAGTAGTGCCTTTTATGTATCAGAACTACCAAAAGTACGAAGCGCTTACGCTCGCTATGGCCCGAAAATAGTCCTATCAAGCTTAAGAATTTCAAAATTTTTGACATCTTTTCTACGATAACTTTTTACATAGAAATATTTTGTTAAAGCATGTAGAACAAATGAAACGTAGAATTTGAAGTTCTTTCAATGATATCTCGAAAAAAGGGCTGACCCCTACAATTAAATGCCTAGAGGCCGAAAGTTCTTCCTTTATATCTCAAATGATATTGAGAAATTGTAATACGTCGAAGAAGCAAAGTTGTTCAAAATGTCAAGCTCAATCTATTGAAGTTGTCAAAATATGTCCATTTTCGTCACTTCCGGCCAAACCGGAAGTAGTCGAAAAACGCGTATTTTTGCCGTTCTTGACAAGTTTTTAGGTAACATATGTCTCTGGGAGCTTAAAAATAAATTTTCTGTCCTTCTTCGTTACTTCTGGTCAAACCGGAAGTAGCAAAAAATGGCTTATTTTTGTATTAATTAACTTAGCTTTAGGGGATTCAAAAGCATTTTTGGGCGTAATTTCTCACTTATGTTTAAAATGAAAGCTACTTCCGGTCAACAGGACGGAAGACCTACTCGTTGCTTTGCAACGAGCTTTGCTCTAGTTTTTATTATTAAGGTCTTTCGTTTCCAACGGAAGACCTTATTGTTTTCGCTCTGTTTCTTTTTCCCTATTATTATTATTAAGGTCTTCCGTCTTCAGCGGAAGACCTTCTTGTTATTCTTAGGTTTCTTTTCCACTATTTTTATTAAGGTCTTTCGTCTTCAGCGGAAGACCTTCTTGTTATTCTTAGGGTTCTTTTCCACTATTTTTATTAGGGTCTTCCGTCTTCAGCGGAAGACCCTTCTATTATTCTATTTTTATTATTCTTCCCTTTTTTTCTTACAATTTTTGTGCAGAAGATTTCTCGGAGATGACTCGATCGATTTACTTGAAATTTTCAGGAATGATGTGTCTTCACCTAAACCTGATTCGTTTTTCTCATTTTTTTGAAATTCACTTCCGGTCGGAAGTTATCACCCTTTAATCGAAATTTAGAGGGCTTTCTTGTCTGCAGCAGAACTCAAAAACGGTTTAAGCTAGAGCGCTGAAATTTTTTCCATAGATAGAGGACATGTTGCCATTGTGCACCTGGGTCAGGATATTTTCCGGAAGTGCGCAGTATGGAAGCTCGGTAGGGGTCGAAATCTAGGACACGAATTATGAGTGAATTTTCGGGATATTTTATATCATATCTTTTAAAGTATAAATATTTTGTTAAAACATACTGAGCGATATTCGTGCAGAATGACGAGATCTTTAATACGATATCAAGAAAAAAGTGCTGACTCATCACATTAGGGGCAAAAAGGGGCCAAAACTCTTTTTATGATAGCTCTTTAACAGTCAATATTTTGTAATACATTACTGAAGCAAAAATGTTTACCTCAACAATCTACAACTACATATTATAATTTCTATGTCGTATGATTCATAATTAGGGGCCACAAGGGGCCAGAATGCTAAATTTTTTACTCTTTATATCTCGAAGGTGAGAAATATTTTGATAAGCAATATTGAACAAAAGATGTTCAAAATAATATTCTGAACAATATGCGACCTTTCATTTTTCGCTTATCGTCCCCATTAAGGAGTTGAAGGGTTGGCCCCTAAATATTTCTTTTGCAAATAACTATAAAACGATACAGAATCTGTGAATAGTTGTTGAACAAAAAGTGTTCAAAATCATAAGAGGTTTAAGGTGAAAACAAGAAAAAGGGGCTGGGCACTCAAATAAGGGGCAAAGAGGGGCCAAAAGTCTTCAATCGGTAACTCTTTATTAGTTAATATTTTGTAATACATTACTGAAGCAAAGATGTTTATCTCGACGATCTACAACTATATATTATGATTTTTATGTCGTATGGTACATAATTAGGGGCCATAAGGGGTCAGAATGCTAAGTCTTTGACGTTTTATATCTCGAAAGTGAGAAATATTTTGATAAGCAATATTGAACAAAAGATGTTCAAAATAATATTTTGAACAATATGCAACCTTTTATTTTTCGCTTATCATCCCCATTAAGGAGTTGAAGGGTTGGCCCCTAAATATTTCTTTTGCAAATAACTATAAAACGAAATAGAATATGTGAATAGTTTTTGAACAAAAAGTGTTCAAAATCATAAGAGGTTTAAGGTGAAAACAAGAACAAGGGGCTGGGCACTCAAATAAGGGGCCAAGAGGGGCCAAAAGTCTTCAATCGGTAACTCTTTATTAGTTAATATTTTGTAATACATTACTGAAGCAAAGATGTTTATCTCGATGATCTACAACTATATGTTATGATTTTTATGTCGTATGGTACATAATTAGGGGCCAGAAGGGGCCAGAAAGCTAAATCTTTGACGTTTTATATCTCTAAAGTGAGAAATATTTTGATAAGCACTATTGAACAAAAGATGTCCAAAATGATATTCTAAACAATATGCAAACTTTCATTTTTCGTTAATCGTCCCCATTAAGGAGTTGAAGGTTGGCCCCTAAATATTTCTTTTGCAAATAGCTCTAAAACGAAAATGAATCTGTGAATAGTTGTTGAACAAAAAGTGTTCAAAATCATAAGAGGTTTAAGGTGAAACCAAGAACAAGGGGCTGGGCACTCAAATTAGGGGCAAAAAGGGGCCAAAAGTCTTCAATCGATAACTCTTTATTAGTTAATATTTTGTAATACATTACTGAAGCAAAGATGTTAATCTCGACGATCTACAACTATATATTATGATTTTTATGTCGTATGGTACATATTTAGGGGCCAGAAGGGGCCAAAATGCTAAATCTTTGATGCTTTATATCTCCAAAATGGGAAATATTTTAATAAGTAATATTGAACAAAAGATGTCCAAAATCATTTTCTGATTTCATTGCAACCTTTCATTGTTCGCTTAACGTCCCGTTTAAGGAGTTGAAGGGCTGGCCCCTAAATATTTCTTTTGCAAATAGCATGAAAACTAAAAGAATCTCTAAATAGATGTTGAACAAAGTGTTCAAAATCCTGAGAGTGTTAAGATGATATGAAGAAATAAAAGGGCTGTTCCCTAATATTAGGGGCCGTGAGGGGCCAAAATTCGATTTTTTAAGTCTTTATTTTTCATTGCCTTTTTACAAATTATGGAAAAATCATTATTTTAGAATGAAAATCTCAATCAAAATCTTTTCTCATCTCATCAAGAATCGGACGGAAGACCCACTCGTTGCTCGCAACGAGATCGTATCTAGTTATTATTGTTTTTTTTTCTTACCGATTTTGTGCACGCGAGTTCTCGGAAACGGCTCTCTCGATTTTCATGAAACTTTCAGGACTGGTAGAACATCAAACAAAGCTGATATATAATTTTTTGTTTTAATGACATCACTTCCGGTTTTTAGATTTTCGCAATTTAGTGATTTTTAGAGGGTCACTTTGTCCGCGAGTTTTCTCAAAAACGGCTTAGGATAGAAACTTGAGTTTTTCAGCAATGATAGAGCAATATATGTAGATGTGACATACGTATTCCATTTTCACCGGAAGTGCTGCACGCCGACGCTCGCTATGGTCCGAAAAAGGGCATGTCGAGAATTTTAAAATTTTTAACACTTTTTATTTGATATCTTTTCACATACAAATATTTCGTTAAGACATATAGAACAAAAAAAGTGTAGAATTACTTGCTCTTTCAAATGATATCTTAAAAAAAGGGCTGACCCCTATTATTAAGGGCCGAGAGGGGCCGAAAGTTTTTCCTTTATATCTCAAAAAGTATTGAGAATTTGTAATATGTCAAAGAAGCAAAGTTGTTAAAAATGTCAAGCGAAATCTACTAGGGTCGTCAAAATGCGTCCGGCGACGTCACTTCCGGCAAAACCGGAAGTAGTCGGAAAACGCGTATTTTTGCCATTCTTGAAAAGTTTATGGGTAACATATGTCACTGGAGGACTAAAACTTAATTTTCCGTCCGTCGTCGTCACTTCCGGTCAAACCGGAAGTAGCAAAACTTGCTTATTTTTGCATTAATTAACATAGCTTTAGAGGATTCAAACCATTTTTAGGTGTTATTTCTCATTTTTGTTAAAAATGAAAGCTACTTCCGGTCAAACAGGACGGAAAACCTTGTCGTTGCTTTGCAACGAGCTTTGCTGTAGTTATTTTTATTATTGTTTTTTTTTTCTTACCGATTTTGTGCACGCGATTTCTCGGAAACAGATCGGTCGATTTTCATGAAACTTTCAGGACTGATGGAACATCAATCAAACCTGATATATATTTTTCTTATTTTTATAACGTCACTTCCAGTTTTGAGATTTCCGCGATTAAGTGATTTTCAGAGGGTCACATTGTCCAGCATTTTTCTCAAAAGTGCTTTTAGATAGAAACGTAAGATTTTCAGCGATAATAGAGCAACATGTGCTGATGTGACACACACCTTTCTTATTCTCCGCAAGTGCAGCACGTCGGCGCTCGCTATGGCTCGAAAAAAGACCTATCGGGAATTCAGAAATTTTTCACACATTTTTGGCAATATCTTTTTACACGTTAATATTTTGTTAAGACATAAAGAACAAAAGTTGTGAAGAATGTCGCGGTCTTTCGAAAGATATCAACGATAACGGGCTGGTCCCTATAATAAAGGGCCAAAAGGGGCCGAAAGTTTTTCCTTTATATCTCAAAAAGAATTTAGAATTTGTAATACGTCAAAGAAGCAAAGTTGTTCAAAATATCAAGCTTCATCTAATGGCGTCGTCAAAATACTTCCGACGACGTCACTTCCGGTCAAACCGGAAGTAGTCAAAAATTGCATATTTTTGCTGTTCTTGACAACTTTTTGGATGTTATATGTCACTGGAAGCTTAAATCTTAATTTTCCGTCCGTCGACGTCACTTCCGGTCAAACCGGAAGTTGCCAAAAATGGCTTAATTTTTCAATAATTAACATAGATTTGCAGGATTAAACCATTTTTGGACTTTTTTTACTCTTTTCTTTTAAATGAAAGTTGTTTCCGGTCAAACAGGACGGAAGACCTACTCGTTGCTTTGCAACGAGCTCGGCTCTAGTTTATATTATTATTCATACCGATTTTGTGCACGCGAGTTCTCGCAAACGGCTCAATGGATTTTCACGAAACTTTCAGATCTAATAGATATCGATCTGAACCTTATTGGAAATTTTTTGTATTGAGAACGTTACGTCCGGTCATGAGATATGTACGATTTTCTGATTTTCAGTGGGTCTGCTTGTCCTGGTAACTCCTCCTAAATGACTTGAGATATGGAGTTGAGATTTTCAGTGTAGATAAAGAAAGGATTGTAAAAGTGCCATTTTGAGACTATAGCTTTGCAGCGCCAGAGGCACTAAAGCTAGCCTGAGTTTAAAAAATGGCTCAAAAATATCTCACGCAATTTGACAACTGTTCGATTATATCTTCTTGTCTATTAAAATTTTGCTATAACATACAGAATAAAAGTTGTTAAGAAATTTATGATCTTTCATTTGATATGAAGGAAAAAGGGCTGACCCCTCAAATAAGGGGCCTAGAGCGGCCAAAAGACTTTCATCTTTAACTCTTTCACTATTAATTTTTTGTTATTAATTACTGAGGCAAAAGTGTTTATCTTAACAATCTGCAACAATATATTGTAAAATTATGATCATATGTTACGTAATTAGGGGCCATAAGGGGCCGGAATACTGAAACTTTCACGCTTCATATCATGAAAAGGGGGAATATTTTGATAAGCAATATTGAACAAAAGATGGTCAGAATAATGTTCTAAACAATATGCATACTTTGAATTTTTGTAAAACGGCCCCATTAAGGACTTGTAGGAGTGGCCCCTATATATTTCCATTTAGCATATCTCCACAACGAATAGAAATCTCTGAATAAGTGTTGAACAAAAAATATTCAAACTCTCAAGACCTTTCATTCGATATCAAGAAATTGGGGCTGACCCCTCAAATTAGGGGCTCAGAGGGGCCAAAAGTCTTTTATCTATAACTCTCTAATGATCAATATTTTGTTATACATTACTGAAGCAAAAGAATTTATCTTAACGATTTGCAACAATATATGATAATATTTTAAAAATATGTTACGTAATTAGGGGTCACAAGGGGCCAGAATGTCACATCTTTGACGCTTTATATCTCGAAAAGGGGGAATATTTTGATAAGCAATATTGAACAAAAGATGGTCAAAATAATGTTCTAAATAATATGCATACTTTGAATTTTTGTAAAACGGCCCCATTAAGGACTTGTAGGAGTGGCCCTTAAATATTTTCATTAAGCATATCTCCACAACGAATAGAAATCTCTGCATAAGTGTTGAACAAAAAATATTCAAAATCACAAGACCTTTCATTCGATATCAAGAAAAAGGGGCTGACCTCTCAAATTAGGGGCTCAGAGGGGCCAAAAGTCTTTTATCTATAACTCTCTAATGATCAATATTTTGTTATACATTACTGAAGCAAAAGTATTTACCTTAACGATTTGCAACAATATATGATAATATTTTGAAAATATATTACGTAATTAGGGGTCACAAGGGGCCAGGATGTCACATCTTTGACGCTTTATATCTCGAAAAGGGGGAATATTTTGATAAGCAATAGTGAACAGAAGATGGCAAGAATAATGTTCTAAACAATATGCATACTTTGAATTTTTGTAAAACGGCCCCATTAAGGACTTGTAGGAGTGGCCCCTAAATATTTGCATTTAGCATATCTCCACAACGAATAGAAATCTCAGAATAAGTGTTGAACAAAAAATCTTTAAAATCACAAGAACTTTCATTTGATGTCAAGAAAAAGGGGCTGACCTCTCAAATTAGGGGCTCAGAGGGGCCAATATTCTTTTATGTATAACTCTCAAATGATCAATATTTTGTTATACATTACTGAAGCAAAAGTATTCATCTAAACTATTTGCAACAATATATGATAAAATTTTTATCATATGTTACGTAATTAAGGGGTCGCATGGGACCAAAATGCAATATATTTTACTTTATGTCTCGAAAAGGGGGAGTACTTTCATAAGCCTCATCAAACAAAAGATGTTCAGAATATCGTGATAGAAATGAGAAACTTTAACTTTAAAGAGGGAAAACTCAATGTCATTCTCTTTAAACAAATATCTCAGTCGAAATCACATCTCATCTTATCGAGAAATTCAACGGAAGACCTACTCGTTGCTCGCAACGAGATCTCATCTAGTTTTTTTTTTCTTATTTGTTCTCAGGTACTTTTTTGTCCGGAAATGTTATCAGAAACTGTTCACCCAACTAAGTTAAAACCTTTTCAGGGTTAATAGGTGTGTAGTGTAGGTGTGCGGAACGAAGGTCATTTTGCGCGCATACGCCTGCACATGCGGGCGCATGAAATGAGTGAAATGACAGATATACTTAAAATAACCATTACTTTTACATTTTTTAAGAAATGTTTTGAAACTCATTATATATAAGGATATATTGATGGTGTAGATGATATGACAATGTCAAATTAGCAAGAACTCACGCGCATGCACGTGCGCTTCGCTCTGATTGGCTGAAACAAAAATCTCAATATCTTTTCTGTTTTTTTGAAGATAGTCATGCCTTAGTATATGCTACAATTTGATATATACAAATTGTCAAGAAATCACGGGCATGCACGTGCGCTTAAATCTGAGTGGCATAAACTTGAAATCGCTATAACTCCCTTGTTTACCAACCAATTAGGAAGGGATTTACACCATAGACAGACATAATGGACTCCTAAAGGAAGATTTGGTCATCCTGCACATGCATGTACGTGCGTGCACGTGCAATGAGTAAAATAAAAAATATACTTGATTTAGCGTATTTTTAATACTTTTCGATTTGATGCCTTTATATTACGTACATTAAAGTATATTCATAGTGTAGATAAAATGATATGGTCAGTTTGCATATGTTTGCACGTGCAATGCGAAAATTTGCGATATACTTGGTATACTTAGGAAAAACGTAATTAAAGTATAAGATGCATAGAGTTTGCCTTATTAAATAAAGCTTAGAGGGAATGATGCACCAAAAGAAATTTGGGGAGCGTTTGGTGAACATCTGTAACGGTTCCCGTTACAATCAGTCCTACTATAAACTTGAAATCTGCATTTAGGTATGTTATAGTTATGTAGGTTTCTTGTACTCTAACTTGATGATTTACAGCATAAGCTTGGAAAAATACCAGTCAGATATTCTTTTCAATACCCCTGGTAATGTACGCTTCATTTATATCTAAGAAGATGTGATGATTCCATAATCTTAAATGAACAATACGTGGAACAAAAAAATTCAGCAGATAACGTTTATTGCGTATGTCTTTAATGAAAAAGAATTAAACACTGAATGAAGTGAAGAATATTCATATTTATGTCTTAAATTTTGATTGAACACTACTTTACAAGTAAACGCGGGTCAATCAAAAAGTTCGAAAACATTTGTCAGATTTTTTTATTAAACGTCAGTGGTGTATATTCCTTTCTGCTGATGTGTAGACTTGTGTGATAGCTTTGATATGAGGTGCTTTGTGGGTAGACAATATCATGATAGGAAGACCACTCAATGAACTTGACTATTTTTACTCTGTTTAGGAAATATGGAAACTTCCTTTCTCAATACTACTTTTAACTTTCTACTAACAATATTTCCAGTTATCAATTTCACTTCCTGTCATTTTCCAGTTGCTGTCGATGGTTTTGATATTTTCTGATAAAATTTAGTAAAACACTTGATTTTCAGCTAAAACGAGATGTGTTTTTGAAACACGATGGTAACACGATTCTGGAGTAGTACGTAGACTGAAATGGTACTTATATGTATCCTTGACAGCGCACTATTTATAGGCTGTTAAAGTTGACAACAGAAAAACAAACAGACAATTCTTACGATCCAAGCCATAAAATGCACAACCGGAAAGTTTACATAGATAGGTATAAAAGTGCGGAGTGCTAAGTATGCTTTTTTGGCATTTGCATCAAAATAATCTATCAAATAGACAAGATCAACTCCTATTTCCCATTGTTTCGATTTCAACTAAATTTTTTTTCCATGACAAAATGATGTGTAGTCCACATTTTTTTGACTACATGGAATATTTGCCACTGAACGTCATATATATTTTAACTAATGAACACATATAATAGGAAGCTTTAAACATTGTATATTAAAGAAACCTATTTAAAGGGTAGTTTTATACAGATAAAGTGATTCCCTTTGAAGTAAGATTTAAAAAAAAAGATTATTTACACTTTATTACAGTTTTGTAATAGTTTAAAATATCCTTAGTATTTTATTAAATCAAGAATAAGTAAAGAATTTATTTTTTTTTGTATTTACCCTATGTAAGTAAACAACAATGTTTTTAAAATGGAAAAAAACTTTTTAGCATTGAAACTTTGAATTGCTACCCTTTAAATCGGACATTCGACTGTCTGCGAAGAAACAATTTAACGTTAAAAAAAATCTTTAAATGGTAACGTCATGAAAGGTGATGCGTGACTAGTACTGCTTTAGAGCTTATGTGGCAAAAGCTTGGAAAACATTTACAATCTAAACTAAGCTACTCCAACAACTAGGTTTCAAGTGATATGGGTACATTGATCAGTAGTCAGTAATGAATGGGGAAAACACTACAAGCCTTGTATAAAATGACAAATGTTGAGATTTTTTTGAAATTCTGAGAAACTTTTTAAGCAATGTTTTTGTCATTACAGTGTTATAAACTGTGCTGCATGGTGACAAAACATTTGATTTTTTAAGTTTCTAACATGAATTCGATCACATCAAATGAATGGAATTAGCACATCGAAAAAATTGTTTTTACATATAGAAATGGATTGAAAAGTTTTGCAAAAATACGATACAAATACAATAGTGTGATGAGTTAGTACATTGAGAAAATGAACTGTTATCAAGCTACTAAATCCTTTTTAACCATACAAATCGGGAAAATAACAAACATAGACCATCAGTGATGCATTGGATCAGGTGTTATCGGAAAGTAAAGATCCCCTGTTAAATGTTTATAGTTATGATCGGGTCAACTAAAAATCTGTTGATCAATTACTATATAAATAATATTATAATGAAAAAGTTTGTCAGGATTCAATTTAATGATTGATTGTATTTGAAAACAAGTAATTGTATCGACCATAGAACTTGCGAAATTATTACTCTTACAAATACTGTTGATATCCTTTTTCATCAATTTAACTTGTTTGTTAATAGCTTGGCTTACTATAAATTGTTCGCACAAAGAGCGGATTTTTGTGTATTGAATCATCTGAGACATTTACACAATATGAATGTGATAGGGTTATGCCGAAACACATGTTCATTTGAATAAATATATAAACTTAAGTTACTTCACCTCGTCTATCAATATTTTTGAAATCGGAAGCAAAGTATCATTAAGAGTGTGTTAAACTGATATGTTTGGCATAAATAATAATTCATACTTGTATACAGGAATTGGAGTTCAATTTTTAAACATGTATGAGACATTTTTAAAATACGTATTCTTAAAGCAATTTTTTTTTTTGACTATGCATATAAAATTAAACTTAGAAACGATGTTTTGAGAAGGATATGAAGATAACGAACAGTATTCAAAATCAAAGTACATAAAACAATACGAAATTGGAGCAGAGCAAACACGGACCTCCGAAACATCAGAAATGGGATCAGGTGCCATGGAGGAGTGAGCATCTCCTGCTGACCTGTCACACCCGCCGTGTGCTCCTTGTCATGATCGGGAAATAACGGAAAAATCACTGACAATAAGTATGAAAAACGTCAGTCAGCATTTGTCTCAATGATAAATTGTATTTACTATTGTATTTAAATTGTATTTACTTACAAGGTCATTGTAGCGACCACAAAATTTACGAAATGGTGACTTTAAACGAGACTGTTGATATTCTTGTTTCATCAACTTGCTTGTTAATACATATAATTACCTCGTTTTAAAAATTGTTCACACGTAGAGCATGCTCTTGCGTATCGTATCAACTGAGATATATAGACTCCGTATTCAGGTAATGAAGGTATATTGCTGCATAAGTAAGGGAAGTTGACGATAGAAAAGTTTAAGTCATCACGTTTATCATAAAGTTTGGTTGTTAGATTACCATTAACGTTGAAATAGAAATATAATAGTCTAAATAAATATTTTTTAGAGATAAACCCATTTTTCCGTAACGCATGGTCTGTAGAAATGGTAATGATTTCCCGACAGCTATGAGTGAAACGGGAATTGAATCATCTGCATCGTCCTTTTTTCTTTCGGGATTCACAATTTGAAATATTTCAAAACTGCAAAATAAAATGTCATTATTAAAGAAATTTCTTTTATAAAACTGGCTTTTATACCGTAACTTTATGGACATAATGCATGTTACGAAGAAAAGCGACACATACAGGTTTGTCTTATAAATTTTACTTGAACAATGGTAAAATGTTGTCTTACATGTTTTGAAAATATATATTTTCTAATTCCATGAACTAGCTTCAAATGCCAGTTAATTTTGTTAAATATGGAGGATTAAATGTACGTAAAGTTATGTTTTTACTGTCACACTGAAATTGAAATAATCGATTGTAATTGTGAAAATGAAATCACCCTCTTTTAAAAGTAAAGTTATCATAGATCTATATAGGCAGGATTTTCCTATCGTTTATTTGATTATTTGATAGATTGATTATATTTATGGCATATTCTTATGAATTAAAAAAGATCAATTTTGTTGTTTCTTCTTTATAACATTGGCACATGCGGTAGGCATCAACAGCCTGAATGTTAATTCGATGGTCGGTACAATCTCCAGACAAGGTACACAAGATATACACAACGACAGTAAACTAAATGTCAATCAGATCAAAGTATCAAATCCCAGGCTTAATTTCAGATGATTGAAAAGGCTTCTAAGATCAAGTAAATTTGAAGGAGGTGTGTATTTTCTCCCCTTTAAACAATGTAAAACGGGGAAGACATAGACAGACTTCCAATAGACCAGTTTGCCTTTATTATATATTTATGATAACTCTTAGACTTAAACATAGAAATACATTAAGATATAGCGTAGACCGTATTCACTTAGGATCTTAGATGTTACATTATATTATAATCAGATGCAAACCTACCGGGTACGTCTACTATGCACCTACACCATCATTTATCTACGATAAAAGATGGCAACTTTACTACTGCATGACCCTAGTTGGACAAAGCCCCTAGGAGAAGTAAGCCCTCCCCGGCGACTGACCAGATCCGCGATAACCCCCACACTGCTCCCGGTCATTATTAGCCAACAGAAAGATCCGAATACAATTCAGTGTTATGCCAAATAGTAGGTAAAAAACGTCATTCAGCATCCATTTCAATGTTTGATTGACTTGCAGACAAGGTCATTGGTTCGATCAAAGAACTTGAGAAATGATAACTTGATAGTCTTGTTTCATTAACTTCTAAATCGATTGTTACTTATTATTATTTATTTCTCTTACATAGTGAATGTTCTTAATTATTGAATCAATTGAGAGACAAATCCTCACAGACGATAAATGAATTTAAGTCAACATGTTTATCGTTTTTGTTATTAGGTTACCATTTACGTCTTTTTCAAGTGAAATATCAATATGAACCAAACGTATCAGACATTGTTGTATCTTTTATTTCAAGCTAGCTGGGATATCTAGTCTTTCAAAAAGAAAACAAGATGTGTTTGTGTAAAACAGATGTCACATATGGCAGCGGATAACGAGGCCTGAAAGTTCTCAAATGCAAGTCAACTCCAAGTGCAAGGTCAAAAGGTCAAAATTGTTAGTACCCAAAGAAAGGTATTTTCACAAGAAAGAAACAAGTGAAGTGGAAGCCTTAATACTTACCGTTCAATTGTGATGACAAAGTAAGATCTTCTGAAATGTAGGTAAAACTTTAAGGTCAAGGTTAAATTATTTTCACTATTTGAAACGTTTTGTCACAAGAAGTATACTTGTTAAGTATGAAAACCCTAGTTCAAACTGTACAAAAGTTATGGCCAAGGTTTAAGTTTGTTGTTTTTGGTAAAAGTATTTCAAACACTAGGGTCAGAGGTCAAATTAGGTGATATCCGAAGGAAGTCTTATATATACTTATGGAATGTGAAAATGATAGCCCCACGCACGCAAAAGTCATGGACAAGGCTAAAATTCAATTGTGGACAAACAGACAGACAGACGGAAGAACAGAGCCAAAATTATATATACCCGAATCTTCGACTTCGGGGAAATAATTATCGCCGACTGAAGAATTTTTTAATTCTGTAATTTATACACATTCAAAATAGATTAAACGAAACATCTTAAGGGAACATTTTTAATATTAGACAATAAATTTATTCTATATGCAAGAGAACTCAATAGATCTTCCATCCCGAGAACGATGAATACCATCCTCTTGCATAAGCTGCGAGATGCCCGGAAGCCACAATGACCTTGTATCCTTTCTTGAGACGGACAACAATTGTATTGGAACCGCCATTCCAAAATTTTTGTGACGTGTGCGTATTGATAATTGCAGTGAATCCTTTGTATGTACCATTAACTTTAAGGTATGGGTGAGCTGCTTTACCAGGATCAGTCAATGTTGTCCAGGTAAACACATATACGCACCAGAAGGCGCTGTAAAGGTTCCTGTTGCTTTGTTGTATGCATTACCATCGTTCACAAGAACTGTGTCATAGATCCATGTCTCGTCTTGCTTGTAACTTTTTGTTTTTGAAAGGTAAGCAGAAAATGCAACACTGTCTGGAAAATTTGAAAAAAAATTATCAACATTTTTTTATGATTCATTCCATGTTATTTAAAATATACTGTACACAGCAGGCATGAAAGGCTAAAAAAGTAATTGAAAAATGACATAAAATTGAATATTATCGTGGTTGTTGTATTATCTCTTTAAATCAAATACTTAAAAAAATTACCATGAACAGCATGTCCACATTTGCCTTCTTTGATGACCGAGTCTAATCCTTTCTCCATATTGCTTGCCTGCATTTTCAAATATTCTAAAAGCGACTTGTGTCCAGAAACAACATTGATCGCCACAATTAACACAATTATCATTATGTTTCTCATCTTTTCTGAAATCTTAAGGATTGAATACATTGTTATATAATTATATTTTATTTAAAAAAAAGAAAAAAAGGAGGATAATCGAGCAGAAAAGTAGTTTTGAAAATATATGTATTAAAAACAAATAGGAGAGTTCTCACCTCAGATGATTAGTTTCAACTCTCAATTCTCATAATTCATTTGTTTGTCCATTTTTATAAGGCTAAAAAAACATTTGTAATACATATCCACGCGATGAAATCTGATACGCATGCAATTTTTTTATTTAGGAATTTTTTGAATGCAAATTCTAAATGATTTATTGATCAAAAGTAAAATGAATATTAGCGTAGATCTTTATAAAGATATATACAAATGCATTTTTATAATCAGTGATCTAAATTTCATGACAAAGTGGTTAAGTTTAATTATTTTATTTTAAATTTTTTTTAATTCATGTTCCAATAACTTCTGGGTAAGGTTTTTACATATGCTAATAAAAGCTAAACTCAAGAGCGTGCTACATCGATTTTTTAACTGAGGTGACTACACGTACTTCTGTCCCAGAGATTTCAACAAACACATAAAGTTAGCATTTACATGTAAGGTATGTCACTTGTGAAATTTGTAAAACCAAGGATTTTTTTAGAAGTATATTTTGAATAAGTACTCATGTAGAGTGACTCAAAATCGCAGAGAAAATAGGGGGCCAGTGTTCATCTTACTGATCTACGTTACAATGATGTTGACCTTTTTGAACTTAAATTTTAACTCTTTGGTTAATTACTTAAACCTTTATTATATTATTTCAGATGTAAACATAACAAAAAATATTATCTAATTTTACGTTAAATATTTTGAACAATATTTATCATTGAAAAAATCTTGCAAATTAATGCGAGTAAATTATTGTGTGACCTTTTTGCACTAAAAAGTACCATATTTTGGGGTATTAAATACAAAATAGGCAACATTTTTTTAAACTAAGTTTTTTACGACTTAAGTGCTGATCAGTCACAAGTATCGAATACTTTAAAATA
>NW_026921594.1:0-18934 GCF_032062105.1 Saccostrea cuccullata | reverse complement strand
TGGCGTAAAGCTAAGGTTTACCCAATAGAATTCAGAATACCGGTGTAGCGTAATATTTTGATACCGCGATATATTGAACCCGGGTTCAAAATATCGCATAATATTTTGAACCCGGGTTCACTTTTTCGCTGCGATATATTGAACCCCCTTATAAAATATTGAACCCCTACCTTTTGTGTTTAAGAGGTAGGGGGGTTCAAAATATTATGGCCATAAAATATTGAGTCCCCCACCCTTTTAATTTATAAGGGAGGGGGTTCAAAATATTATGGCCATAAAATATTGAGTCCCCCTGCCCATTTAATTCTACAGGGATGGGGGTTCAAAATATTATGGCCATAAAATATCGAGTCCCCCTGCCCATTTAATTTTACAGGGAGGGGGGTTCAAAATATTATGGCCATAAAATATTGAGTCCCCCGCCCTTTTAATTTATAAGGGAGGGGGTTCAAAATATTATGGCCATAAAATATTGAGTCCCCCTGCCCATTTCATTTTACAGGGAGGGAGGTTCAAAATGTTATGGCCATAAAATATCGAGTCCCCCTGCTCATTTAATTTATAAGGGAGGGGGGTTCAAAATATTATGGCCATAAATATCGAGTCCCCCGCCCTTTTAATTTATGGGAGAGGGGGTTCAAAATATTATGGCCATAAAATATCGAGTCCCCCGTCCTTTTAATTTATAAGGGAGGGGGTTCAAAATATTATGGCCATAAAATATTGAGTCCCCCTGCCCATTTAATTTTACAGGGAGGGGGGTTCAAAATATTATGGCCATAAAATATTGAGTCCCCCGCCCTTTTAATTTATAAGGGAGGGGGTTCAAAATATTATGGCCATAAAATATTGAGTCCCCCTACCCTTTTAAGAGAAGGGCTTCAGGATAATATGATCATTAAATATTGATGACTTTATTGTAAGTGTGTGTGGGTTTCTTTTTTCATGTTGAGTATGATAATTTTACATCATAATGATTGCCTCATATTGGATTTCTGTTACACTTTTGAATGGTGGGATTTTAAATATATGTCTGTAAAAAATATTGTCCACGCCTCTTACATTTTATTTTTCATTTGTGTAAAATATCATTGCTGTAACTTATTGACCAACCCTCTTACATTAATTTTTCATTTGAGGTAGGTGGTCCAAGATTAATGTACCTCGGTGAATTAAAAGAGTGGTTCAAAATAATATTGCTGGTAAATATTGTACCACAATTAGAATTCCGTTGGTTTTCATTTCTGTTTAATGTTGCTCTCTCCCTTCATAAAACACCAAATATTCCAGTTATACTCTTTGGGATAAACTATGAATCTCATAATATTTCAATAGTTGGATAAATAGTGGATATATGTGGCTGATAACTGTTCAGCTTTTTGTTTCCTTCAATTTTACCATTCTCAAACATAACATGAATAAGAAAAGATAAAGTCCGTTTCATGATAATAAATTAATTTATAGCATCTCATTTAGATAAGTGATAACAAAAACTGGTAACATTAAGAAATAAATAGAAACACTTAAATAGCAATACAAACATGAAAAAAATAATCTTTTCTCTTGAGTCATTCTGCTTAAGCACAAGTTAGAGTGTTCTAAGCACAATAAATTCAAGACTTTTAAATTCATTCTCTTAAAGCCCATGTTGAAATGTTCTAAGCACAATAGATACAGGACTCCAATCTGTTCTTCAAAGTCGTTCTGCTAAAGCTCAAGTTGGAATGTTCTAAGCACAATAGATACAGGTTTCCACACTGTCTTTCTCCTTGATGCCAAGGCAGGCATGGTGGCACCATCTCAAGCAGGAACTACACTGAATCTGTTTCCTGTAGCTAGCTGCGCAGAAGGGAAGGTCGCACGCAAGGCTCCTTTTGTCTGCTTTCCCATTAGTGAGCAGCTCCCCACGCACGTACGCTCTGTAGGCCAAATGATGATGTTATTTTTAAGTCACAATTCTAATTTAAAGACTCCCATTGTCTTGGTCAGGAGTGCAATAAAACATAAAGAAAAAATCAATAGGAGAATGTTTTTTGGTCTGACCTCATAAACATTAATAGGGAGTAATGCATGATATTAACCATTTAAATAATTTCAAGTGTTTTAATTTTTAAGTTTAAAACTAAAAATATTGCACTTTTTTTTAATAACTCGATGATCTCAAATATTTAAAAATGATTGCCTTCTCTGTATTTAACTTTCCTTTTTACTGCAGTCAGAAGTGCAACAACTACATGTATCAAAGATCTTATTGTTTATTTTTCACTTAAATATAAACTGAAACTATTTGATGTAAATTATTTAAACTACACCTTACTAGTACTGCTTTCCAAGCTGAGAATAGATTATTGCATTTTATAATTAATTTTTACAGCAATGATATGCTTGTTTGTTGGGAGATTTTAATTCCAGAGTGGGCAAATTGAATGACTTTATTAAAACCGATGAATTTTTAACAAATGTTAAACAATGTAATTCTGGTGTTGAAAATAACAATATTGAAACATTTTTTGATAATGTAAGCATTCCTCTTGACAGGTTTTGTGAAGTCATGTGCCAAAATGATGTTGCGTCTTTGAAACAATTATGTACATTTATTTCTAAAATTAATAGTATTGTCTGTTCTCCTTAATTATCACCTTCTGCTTGACCCACTTGAGTGAATAAATTGAATTGAATTGAATTGAATTGAATTGAATGATAAATATTTTTTAATACACATCAGTGGTCAGGAATGCCCAATACAATGAAAATAGGATAGATTTAAAATTTAGTATTTTTATTAAAATAAGAAAATTGGATGTCAAAAAAAGTTTCATGGTTTTATATTAAAACTCAGAATTGGAAAAAATAATGTTATTAAAAAACATCAATCAAAAATCTTTTTTTATATATATATATATATATATATATATATATATATATATATATATATATATATATATATATATAAGAGAAGAAACTAATTAATAAAAGTTTAGAATTTATAATTTCTATTGCTGTTTAATTACAATTCTGGAGCATAAAAATTACATTTCTTTAGATTGAAAGTTTGAGAAAATCTTTAAGGACTTACAGCTCTTGTTATTTTCTTTTTTCAGAAAAAGTTGCACTAATTTAAAATAAAAAAAACTCTGAAACTTTTTTATTTAATGGTCATATTGCCACTACAGAAATTTTAACTAGAATACATGCACTTTTTTGATGATATAGAATGAGTGAAAAATATGTTATGGGTTGTTGAAAATTTCCGAAAAAAATAAAATTTAATCGTCATTATTTTTTTAATTCACCCACATACAATAAATTGCTAAAATAAGATAATGAATTCCTATTTCTAAATACATACCTGTGTGTTGACTGGCCATTCTCGTCTGTCAGGTGGACTGCCGAGGAAGTTCACCAGCTCTGTATACTCAGAGACCTCCATCTCTTCTTGAGGATGACGTTGTAATGATTACTATTGCTTTAATTAACTCTAAACACCTGAATGTTGTATGTAAACTAACAACCCCTCAATCTGGGCTACCCTATCAGTGCACTCTCAAAACACTGTATTGCATAATATAGAAACCACAAAGGGGAAGCAACAAGACAGTGGGGATGGTTGACCTCCTATGTTGACCTCCTATGACACCTCCCTGTGTACACACAATACACAGGTGCTACACCCCTGTTACCTCCTCTGGAGAGATACCTTTCTTATTCAAAACTTAAAGCATTGCTCCTTAAAATTTCCTTTATCAAATTGTAAATTACATGTATATACGATTAAAAAAAATGAATAAATACCTTTATGAGATTCAGTGAAAAACACAGAAATAAATGTATCCGTATTTTCTATCAGACATCATTATACATGTGTATAATTATAGTTATTTGATGTAGAATATTGTGGGTTGGATAGTAAAAAAACAAAAAAAATTTTTATTTCCTTGGTAACAATTGTACACTTCAATATTATGATTATATTATCATACCCTCAATTCTTTAAGAATTGCATGCATGTGAAAAAAAACAGTTATTATAAAGATACCCTACTCTCAAGTAGTGGAAGTGTGTAAGTGGGAGAAGGGTTTTAGATTATTTGCAGGCATATTATATCATCACTCCCTTTTCAGAACAGTTCAAGAGTGACTGAGTAATTTATGGCCATAATATTTTGACCCCCCCTACCTCTTAAATTAAAAGGGCAGGGGGGTTCAATATTTTATGGCCATAATATTTTGAACCCCCTCCCTGTAAAATTAAATGGGTAGGGGACTCGATATTTTATGGCCATAATATTTTGAACCCCCCTACCTCTTAAATTAAAAGGGCAGGGTGGGTTCAATATTTTATGGCCATAATATTTTGAACCCCCCTCCCTGTAAAATTAAATGGGTAGGGGACTCGATATTTTATGGCCATAATATTTTGAACCCCCCTACCTCTTGAATTAAAAGGGCAGGGGGGTTCAATATTTTATGGCCATAATATTTTGAACCCCCTCCCTGTAAAATTAAATGGGTAGGGGACTCGATATTTTATGGCCATAATATTTTGAACCCCCCTCCCTGTAAAATTAAATGGGTAGGGGACTCGATATTTTATGGCCATAATATTTTGAACCCCCTACCTCTTGAATTAAAAGGGCAGGGGGGTTCAATATTTTATGGCCATAATATTTTGAACCCCCCTCCCTGTAAATTTAAATGGGCTGGGGACTCGATATTTTATGGCCATAATATTTTGAACCCCCTACCTCTGAAATTAAAAGGGCAGGGGGGTTCAATATTTTATGGCCATAATATTTTGAACCCCCCTTCCTGTAAAATTAAATGGGTAGGGGACTCTATATTTTATGGCCATAATATTTTGAACCCCCCTCCCTGTAAAATTAAATGGGCAGGGGACTCGATATTTTATGGCCATAATATTTTGAACCCCCCTTCCTGTAAAATTAAATGGGCAGGGGACTCGATATTTTATGGCCATAATATTTTGAACCCCCCTCCCTGTAAAATTAAATGGGTAGGGGACTCGATATTTTATGGCCATAATATTTTGAACCCCCTACCTCTTGAATTAAAAGGGCAGGGGGGTTCAATATTTTATGGCCATAATATTTTGAACCCCCCTCCCTGTAAATTTAAATGGGCTGGGGACTCGATATTTTATGGCCATAATATTTTGAACCCCCTACCTCTGAAATTAAAAGGACAGGGGGGTTCAATATTTTATGGCCATCAAATTTTGAACCCGGGTTCAATATTTTATAGGGGGGTTCAATATTTCGCAGCGATATTTTGAACCCGGGTTCAAAATATCGCGGGGTTCAATATATTATATGACACCGGTAGTCAAATGCATTTATGTAATTACTGTAGCCTCGTGGTCAATCCAAAATATGCTTGTTTGTCTCGAGAAGAACTCAATTACCATCAATACTTGTTACAGTACTATATTAATATTGCTGACAGTGTTATTTTTAAGATGCATGAGGTCATTGATCGCATTCGCGGATTCTGGATTTTTTTCCAAAGTGAGTGGAGGGTACTTAAGACAAAACGTTTTTATTCCAAATTAAACATGACTTCCATCTTACAGATAATCATTGTTTTTTTAATGGGTTTAACCATCCTCGCAATGCCACGGGTACTGAGTCAACACCTTCCCGTCCAGCGGCGTCTACATGTTGGCTACTTAATTTTTAGCTCAACTGATCATGCACCAGAAGAGATTATGCGAGGGTAATTTTTCACGTACTACGTACTTCAATAGTTTTGGTCTGATTTCAATTCAAGTTGGTACACAAGTAGAAATACACATGATACATAAGGTAATGCATCGGTTTTTGATTTTGTTGAACGGTGTTGCCATGGTTACTAAAATTAGAAATTTCTTTTAAAATGGTACTTCACCTACAGTTTTGCTCTGATTTCAAAATAACTTGGAACACAGGTAGAATACACTAAGATACAATAATTTATTGCATCGAGTTTAGGTTTCAATGAATGGTGATGCCATGGTTACTAGAATAGAAATTTCTGTAAAATTCCTTTAAAACGCTACTCCTCTTACAGTTTTCGTCTGATTTTAATGTAAATTATTTGGCATACGAGTAGACTGTAGTCAGGTACAAAATATTCATACATAATTTAGTGCATCACATTTTGGTTTTGATGAACGGTGTTGCCATGTATATTAAACTTCGAAGAAATTTCTCAGGAAAACTTTCAAAATGCTACTCCTCCTACAGTTTTGGTATGATTTCAGTATAATAACTCACAACACAAGTAGACTACACTAAGATACA
This sequence comes from Saccostrea cuccullata, assembly GCF_032062105.1. Lineage (NCBI taxonomy): Eukaryota > Metazoa > Mollusca > Bivalvia > Ostreida > Ostreidae > Saccostrea > Saccostrea cuccullata. The sequence continues at coordinate 12,636 of NW_026921594.1, read as the reverse complement.
TAATTTAGTGCATAGGCGTTTAGTTTCGATGAACGGTGTTGCCATGGTTATTACACACAGAACCAGAAGTCTCTGTCGAGACTGAAGCTCTACTGGTTTGTACTTATAGCAAAGGAAGAGAAAAGTTCTTAAGCAGTTGGGAATTGAAACATTACCACAGCAATAAAAAAATAATCATCCTTGATTAAGTCAAACTTTATGTTCTTAGTGTAGTCTACTTGCATGCCACATTATATTAAAGTCAGACTTAAACTGTATTTGGAGTAGCATAACAGAAATTTCTATTTTTAGTAACCAAAGCAAAAATGTTCATCAAAGTCAAAAACTGATAAACAGAATTGTGTATCTTAGTGTAGTCTACTTGTGTGCCAAGTTATATTGAAATCAGACCAAAACTGTAGGAGGAATAGCATTTTGAAAGAATTTCACAGAAATTTCTATTTTTAGTAACCACGGCAACACCGTTCATCGAAATCAAAAACCAATAAACAGAATTATGTATCTTATTGAAGTCTACTGGTATGCCAAGTTGTATTGAAATCAGACCAAAACTGTAGGAGGAGTTGCATTTTGAAAGAATTTCATAGAAATTTCTATTTTTAGTAACAACGGCAACACCGCTCATCGAAATCAAAAACCGATACACAGAATTATGTATCTTAGTGTAGTCTATTTGTGTGTCAAGGTATATTGAAATCAGACCAAAACTGTAGGAGGAGTAGCATTTTGAAAGAATTTCACAGAAATTTCTATTTTTAGTAACCACGGCAACACCGTCCATCGAAATCAAAAACCGATACACAGAATTATGTATCTTAGTTTAGTCTACTTGTATGCCAAGCTATATTGAAATCAGACCAAAACTGTAGGAGGAATAGCATTTTGAAAGAATTTCACAGAAATTTCTATTTTTAGTAACCACGGCAACACCGTTCATCGAAATCAAAAACCAATATACAGACTTATGTATCTTATTGAAGTCTACTGGTATGCCAAGTTATATTGAAATCAGACCAAAACTGTAGGAGGAGTTGCATTTTGAAAGAATTTCACAGAAATTTGTATTTTTAGTAACCACGGCAACACCGTTCATCGAAATCAAAAACCGATACACAGAATTATGTATCTTAGTGTAGTCTACTTGTGTGTCAAGGTATATTGAAATCAGACCAAAACTGTAGGAGGAGTAGCATTTAGAAAGAATTTCACAGAAATGTCTATTTTTAGTAACCACGGCAACACCGTTCATCGAAATCAAAACCAATACACAGAATTATGTATCTTAGTTTAGTCTACTTGTATGCCAAGTTATATTGAAATCAGACCAAAACTGTAGGAGGAGTAGCATTTTGAAAAATTGTTTACAGACAGACAGACAGACGTACAGAGAGAAAGACGGACAGACAGACGGACGCATTACTATCGCATAAGCTCTTCTGGTCTCTGACCAGTAGAGCTAAAAATCATAGAAATGCATTTTGCTACTCCTCGTACAGTGGTTTTGGTTTAATTACAATATAACTTGGCACTTAGTTAGACTACACTACGGTACCTAATTCTGCTTTTTGCTGCCTGTTGAAAAATTTCACATCCAAGTGCTCTTATTTTTTTATACGTACAAAGCAGTGGAGCTTTATTCTCATTAGACTTCTGAGATTTTTACGGCCTTTTGAGCTAGAATACCGTACGTTATTACCCCATAATTATTTTATAATACATCTACCAGATCTAGGACGTATGTTTAAGGCTTTAAAACTTTTTTTTACGTCTTTTCCTCTTCAACTTGCCTTCGTACAAGTCTGTGTGATTCACACACCAATGAATCACACAAAACTTAAAAACATTCCTTATAATTATTTACATTTTACACGTTAAAATCAACGAGAAATGCACTTACGATTTGAATTTCCCGCAGCCCTATATTTTATTTCCCTGTCGGTAGCCCCATTTCCGGTGTAAAATGTAGTTCATCACCAAAGAAATTCATCTATTGCATTTAAATATCTTAATGAATGAAATTTTAATTGAACATTGAAACAATTAAGAAAAACAGTTATACAACACAAAATTTGGTATAAATTCCCTCACTACGCCGGTAGGGTCGCTACATTTCAGAAGTGATTCGGCTCTTACGGGTTGTTTATATTGATGTGAAATGAGCAGTTATCGAATTTGGAAATAGCTATGAATCCCATTGATTCACTAAAGGATTTTTGTACGATGAAATATTTCCAGCTTTGTGCGTTGACTGTGGGGCTAGTTTATAGAACTCCTTAGACTGTAAAAATCAGAAAAGTTTAGTTACTGAGGTAAACATGAAACGAGAACGACCGTCATCCACTGGTAGATTTGTTTCAACCACAAGAGAGAAAAGCAGCGATGATTTTTTTTTTAACGTTGTGTTCAAGGGAAAGACGATCGGCATATCAACACTGATCACAGTTCTGCTGGTTAGCGCAATGATGGCGTAGGACGTGTGCATGAAGCGCCAGAATGTACCTCGTCAAAAAACTCTTTTGCTTCCTGTGATGGACACATTTTCAGCAGGATGAAGCTGTAGATGACAACAAGGACAGATCAACAGAGATTAGCTGGAGGCATGGCAGAAGAATAGTAGAGCTGGGATGGACACATTTGAACGTTGTGTACAAGGGAAAGACGATCGGCATATCAACACTGATCACAGTTCTGCTGGTAAAAGCAATGATTCAGACTAGGATTTAAGGTTGATAGACTGTTTGAGGGGTGTTCCTTGTGTCATTCCACATTTCCTCTGAACATCACAGATATTGCAAATGAGAGACATTATGGCTTAGGTTCTTTTTTTTTAATAAAAGGTATAGATTGTGTGATGGCATTAACATTGTTCGAACAGGAAAACGACATGGGCTAAACGAGTCTTCAAGCAGTAAAAGAGTTTGGGATGTAAACAGGCGCGGATCCAGGAATTAAAGTTAGAGGGGCCCCAAAAGTAGGCAGGGGGTCTGGGGACCGCCTTGAGTAACCCAGTGGGTTCCAGAGATTTTGTAGGATAAAAATAAAGGTCTACTGAGCAGACATTTTTACATTTTCCAACAAAACTGATTTACGCTAACTTTGACAATATTTGGGGCGCCCCCCCTTAAATCCGCCACTGGTAAACACCAAGTTAGTTTTAGGTAAAAAATATTGAAGCTTTGTATTTATGATGTGATATGTGTTGCTGAAGTAGCTATATATGGCGAAGATCAACTAGAAGCTCTCTGTGAATATTATGCAGATGTGTTAAATAGACTTAATTGTGATGTTGACCATCTAAAGCAGAGTGAGTGGCCAGCCCTTAAGATTCGAATGAGAAGAGATGGAAACAAGTCCAGTGTCCAGGACTTTTACCACAGGCTCTTCACAAACCAAAATCAAAAGGAAACCCTGAAAAATATCTTGATATTGGCAGAGATTATTTTATGCATCCCTGTGTCTTAAGCTTCTGCCATATGTGAGCGTGGCTCCTCAGCAATGGCCAGGATCAAATAAGATTGGCGTGCCAGTCTTACTCCAGACATGTTGATTTTCCGACTGGCCGTATCCGTTCAAGCTCCAGAACCCATGAACTATAATGCAGCAAGGGCACTCAATTTGTGGTGGCATGGTGGTGAACGTGCAAGACCAGACTTTGAATGATTTATTAGTTTAAAGAGGCTGGATGGTCGTGGCCATTTTTAGACTATTTCGATCTCCTTCGATCCCCCCCCCAGTCTCCTTAATGTAGATTTATTTTCACATTTATTGTTACATTGGTAAAGATAAACCAACACAAAATGTACAATTAAACAGATTATAAAAAGGGTTATACTTAATATATCACTATTTCATACTTTAAATATTTATACCCCTCGCTTGAAAAGCGGGAGGGTATATCCGTCCGTCCGTCTGTCTGAAACTCTTTGGGTTGCCCATCTCTTATCCGCAACTCCTCTCATGCCACTGAATAAAATTTAATGAACATTGAATGCACATTCTGTGCAAATGAGACCAATGGCCAAGTTGCGGCTCGATGTAAACAATTTTGTTGAAAACTAGTACGCATATGAATAACAATGGAAATGTGACAAAACTGTTAGACCCCTGTCTCAAAAGCTAGTGTCGCTCGGCATTATTTAATACTTTTATGTAATATCATATACCAAAAACCTGCTCCGAAGACATTGTTTTAATACCTATAAAACATAAATTTAATGAATTTTGGAATTTTATTTTGCGCAAAACATCGGGATCCAACTCTCATAGCTTAAGTGCACTCATTCTTTGTTGTCTACAATCAATATTCCCCGTATTCAAAAACTACTCTATAGTAGAGAGAAAGAGAAATAGGATATGTGCAGTTGAAAATGTTTCCCAGGCTAGCTGTTACAGGGTAATTTAGTAATACTGCAGTACAATTTGTATCCTGTGCCGTACCCCTTTTGTGTATGTGTGCGTATGACGTCACGCTTTCGTGTGTAGCCATTAGAAGAAGATGCCATTCTGTGTAAGCACCCACAGGTAACTTTTGTGAACTTTATCGACCTGCTGTGTGCGGTCAGGGGCTGCTGTGTGCGTCTCACATACATAATAACTTGCTGCTGTGTGCGCTCGTTATCTCTGTATATTTGTGTATTTGTTAACTGCATTGTTTATGTAATAAATGTCATTACAACATTGGCGACGAGGATAAACGGCGCGAAACATCCGGCCATGTGCTTCTGAAAAATATCAAACTCAATTTTACTTTAGATAACGATTCAGAACCCATATATTTTAATTTGTCTAGTGTATTGGATAAGTTGATTCACATATACAGTTAATTTTGGGAAGGTAAGGGTTAATTTACAAAATTTTTTGTTCGTTCGAATTTCCTCAGCATGTAAGGTAGCCAAGTTCTGCATAGGCTTACAGTTATACTTGTTATTTCATGTAGGCAATAACATACTTGTCATCAAATACACCAGGGTAAATAGCTGTTCTATTTTTTAGTCCTGTTCCCATTATAAATAACTAGACTGTAGAAAAAAAAAGTATACATTAAAAGAAAAAGTCTAATACCCCCCCCCCCCCCTCCCCAATTCCTTAGGTTGGGCGCGCACTGCAGTACAATTGCTAATTTTTTTTTTTTAGAAAGGAGTAAAATAAAAATTCATTCAAATTGCTTTCTGCATAACTAACACAGGTCTGTGTTAATTTTTGATTTATCAAACAGCAAATACTGTTTAACTTACCAATTGCTCCCTAGCAATTTGTGTATGGTTATTTGCCATTATTCAATTGCTAAATCTTTCTACTTTCTTTCTTTCTATCTATCATCTAACATTCAAATAAAAGTTTGTACTGCTGTTTTTCAATAAATATCACAAACATTGAACATGCGTGTAAATATTCAAACCGCTACTGAGGAAGAGCTCCAAACTTTAGAGAACATTGGAGAAAAGAGAGCTCAAGCTATCATCCAATTACGAGAAATGCTGAATTTTCCTATTTCCATTCAACTGCTGGCTTATGCCTCAACCATCAAGGAAGGAGTATGGCAGCAGTGGATCAATGAAGGCCGCATTGAATTAGATGACAATAACGGACGACCAAGTAGAGGTAATGAAGATCTTAGTCGCGAACTAAGACATACCAACCAGAAATTAGAAGCCTGTTATTTTGAAAAGGAGGATCTGAACCACAGGTTAAATATGCAGCAGGACAGAATGCAAATGCAGGCAGAGGAGCTTCATAGTAAAGACTTGGCCCTAAAGGAAAAAGAGACTCAAATTTTTGAACTTCGAAAAGAGTTAGATAGACAAACATCCGTACATGTACCAAACTTGTCACTGGGTATTCCACAGACACCTTTGGACAGGGCAGGAATTAAGCATGAACCCATGACCCCGCGTCTGACCTCTTTGAGGGTAGAACCTGGACAACGCACCATGGAAGGAGGACACATGATGACTGGTATTAGGTCTCATTCACCGTTTGAGGTAGGACCAGTGCAGTCATTTACTGCATTTCCTTCCTCTGGGAGACCATCCTTTCACTCTTCTACCCCATGTAATGTAGGCGGTGCAAAAATGCAACTGGATTTTGACCATCAGCGATCTACTCGTGGAGATAGATTTTCCAGTGCCGACCTGAGACAACAAAAAAAGAGAATACACAGGCTACTAGATATAGAGGGGAAAGTAGCTCTGGCTCATCAGACTCGGAAGATTCCAGTGAGTCTGATGACTCGCTTGACTTATCCAGAAGAAAAACTCGGCATAGTAAATCCCGGAGGAGCCCATCAAGAATGGGCTGTGTGAGTTCTTAGTGACTTCTCTGAATGTGAGTTCTTAGGGAAGCGAATTACTCGAGAAGGTGTAAGGATTTCCCCAGCCAAATTGGATGCTGTACGGTCCTGGCCTGTCCCTACAGATAAGAAAGAGGTTGAATCTTTCCTTGGCTATGCTAATTATCATCGAGAACATGTACAAGGATATGCTGGGATTTCAAAGTGTCTGTATGAGCTAACAGGTTCAAAGGCAAAGCAATTTCACTGGACTACTGAGCACCAAGAGGCATTTGAACACTTGAAAACAGCACTATCCTCAGCACCCTGTCTCGCTTACCCAACTCCTACTGATGACTTTATTTTAGACACTGATGCGTCTGACTCAACGATAGGAGCTGAACTTATACAGTTGTAAGATGGGAAGGAACGGACCATAGCCTATGCCAGCCATGTTCTATTACCAGTACAACGGAAATATTGCACAACACGCAAGGAGATATTGCACAACACGCAAGGAGTTACTGGCAGTTGTGAAGTTCTGTCGTCATTTTCGTCATTATCTTTTGGGACGACGCTTCACGATACGAACTGACCATAACAGTTTAGTTTGGTTGTTTAGATCTCGACACATTGAGGGGCAGTTATCTCGCTGGATAGAGGAACTCTCACAGTTTGATGTGCAAATTGTTCATCGTAATGGGAACAAGCATTCCAATGCAGATGGCTTATCACGTATTCCTGATAGATTGGAGGCTTGCGATTGTTACAATGCAGGTTCCAACTTGGATTCCCTGCCTTGTGGAGGTTGCAATTACTGTACCAGAGCCTGTCAACAGTGGGAGAGATTTTCAGAGGATGTAGACAACGTAGTACCCCTAGCTGTCAAGGTCATTAACCCTGAACCAGGACAAACTGCAGAAGTGTTGAGAGTAGAGTACAATACTGATGTACTAAGAGATGATCTTTCCTGTGAGGTAAATTGGACAGAAACAAGAACAAAGGAAGAAGTATTAAAACTACAACATGAGGATGCAGATTTATCAGTATTGTTCCAGTGGTTAGAACAACCCCCTACATCACATGACCTACTTCTGAGTAGCCCAGCCTCGAGGTCATACTGGGTGTGCAAGAATCAGTTGTTCATAAAGGACGGGATACTTTTCTATGCCTAGCGAGATGAAGCAAACCGGAGCTTTGCTTACTGGTTCCAAAGACCATGCAAGAAGAAGTCCTCTACGGTTGCCATGATATGAAGTCAGCAGCGCATTTGGGCCAGGATAAGACATTGCAGCGAGCCAAACAACAGTACATGTGGTATCGTATGTCCCAAGACTGCAGAGAATACGTCCAATCGTGCTCTGTATGCAATAAAAATAAGAAGCCGTCAGTCAAGCCCAAAGCCCCACTTCAGCGACATCATGCAGGGTACCCAATGTAGCGTGTTCATTTGGATATTCTTGGCCCATTTACACCTAGCGAACGAGGAAATGTGTATGTCCTTGTCATGATAGACCAATTTACAAAGTGGATTGAATGTGTAGCACTTCCAAATCAGACTGCTCAGCTAATAACCAAAGAGTTCCTTCTCCACTTCATCGTGACATTTGGATGTCCACTCACAGTCCATACAGATCAAGGTCGAAATTTTGATGGGGACCTGTTTAAGGCTTTGTGTAATGCCTTACAGATATCTAAGACAAGGACGACACCCTACCACCCATCTTCAAACGGACAGTGTTATGGGTCAGAATTACCCGAAATGCCAGCAAAGATCAATAACACAATTTAAACTTTACAATAATTTATTTACAGTAATATATAATAAGTATATGAAACATAAAGTACAAACTTAGCAAGAATCTAAGAATACATACATCAGAGTGTCCGTTGCTGCACACAATGTCCCAATGAAAATATATCCCAGTTATATCTCAATAGTGCTTATACGACAAAGTATTCACAATTATTGTATATCTATGCATTGAATTGACAGGGTATTTATACAGTATTATAAATCTAGAATATTCTAGAAAATGTTAAAACATGATATTACTGGAACAATCTGGACATACACAAAGTTCAGGAATGTTCTAGAAAAAATGACCAAACATATTGACCACTCTGGAATGTTCAAGAAACTTAATGTTACTAATTATATACATAATAAAACAATACACATCTCTATACCTCTAACTGTATGTCCGAACACCAATTCAAAAGGACTGAACCCAAGAGACTCCTGGACTGCTTCTCGTGCAGCAAATAGTACAAGATGAACCCCTTCGTCCCAGTCTTTTTCATACTGGTAACAATAGGTCTTCAGCATTGTTTTTAGGGTTTGATGAAAACGTTCTAGCGCTCCCTGGGACTCAGGATGATAAGCAGTTGATCTATATTGCCTTATACCCAACTCATGCATGACTTGCTGGAAGAACCCCGACATAAAATTTGAGCCTTGATCCGACTGAATTGCCTTGGGTGCTCCTACAAAACTGAAAAACTTGGTTAGGGCCTTAACTATGCTCTTTGCCTTTATATTCCGAAGAGGTATGGCTTCAGGAAATCGAGTGGATGTACACATAATGGTAAGTAAATACTGGTTTCCAGTTCTGGTCCTAGGCAAAGGTCCTACACAATCCACCAACACTCGACTAAACGGTTCTTCAAAAGCTGGAATGGGTTGGAGAGGAGCAGATGGTATCTTCTGATTTGGTTTACCTACCATCTGACAGACATGGCATGACTTGCAAAACTTCGAAACATCCTTTCTTAGCTTAGGCCAATAAAAATGACTCAAAATCCTATTATAAGTCTTATTGACACCTAAATGACCTGCCATAGGTGTATCGTGAGCTAAACTCATGACATCTCGACGATAAGCAGCTGGGACCACTATCTGGTGAACAACACGCCATACTTCATCTGGAGAAGCGTCAGGTGGTCGCCATTTTCGCATAAGGATGCCATCTTTCATATAGAAGCATTCTCCAACTTTAGTAGCCTCTTCTGGTGGAAGTGCCCTCTTACTAAGTTGAATGATATCTGGGTCTTTATGTTGTTCAGAGAGTAAACGTTCTCGGCTGAGGATGTCCTTGCCTTGGCTAATTAGTGGATGCAACTCATCATCCTCACCGCCAAATTTTGGTAAAAGTTCTTTCTTCTCTTGCTTCTTGATATTGTGTGGTTCCATGCTTGTTTGAGTGCCATCAAGGTCAGATAAGAAAGTGTCATTCAAATCAATATCAACAGAGGAATTCATCTTGTCGAAGGCTTGAGTATGGTCTGCCTCTATTTCTCGTCTTCTGGCCATCGCTCTAGTAACAGCACAGGCTGGATAAATGTCATCATCTTCATCATTATACATGACATCTGGAGTGATCTTCTCACAAACTATAGGATCTGGTACAACTTTTCCACCAGCTAGATCGTTGCCTAACAACAAAGAAATGCCTGGAACGGGAAGAGTAGGTCGAACACCTACGATAACAGGTCCAGTAACTAAATCTGACTTCAAACTAATTCTATGCAGGGGAACATCAATGACGCCTAGCTCCACACCCTGTAATAAAACTGACCCACCAGTAGAAGTCTGCTCAGACAAAGGAAGCACGCCCTCTAACAATAACGTCTGTGCAGCACCAGTATCTCTCAAAATCTGGACAGGTTTTATTTCGCTAGAGTCACTGAGTGAAACAAATCCCTGAGACATAAAGGGCTTATAATCCTCCATAGAATCAATAGAACTGGACTGTGAACCCTGGACATCAGGAGTGTCAGAACAAATCGAAACTAAGGCTTCTCTATCACCTCTAACTGCCGCACAAGCATGTGGTTGAGTTTTATCAAAATCATTTTTTCTCTTAAGTTTAAAGCATTCACTGATCAGATGACCTTTTTTCTTACAATAACTACACGTAGGAAGCGACCCTATTCCAGAAGATCCTTCAAAACGTCCTGGACCGGACTTAGAACCACCTTGGGATGGAGACTGGGAACTTGTGAAAGACTGAGACACTGAACCACTCTTTTTATATGTGTCTGAATTGGTAGAAAAACTTTACAATGCTTGTAAATTAGCACAAGAAAATTTGAAGACTTCTCAGATGAAAATGAAAATGTGGTATGACAAAGATGCCAGAAATAGGGTGTTTAAGCCAGGTGATAAGGTTCTTGTATTTTTACCTATTCCTGGTCATCCTTTACAGGCCAGATTTTATGGCCCTTATGAAATTGAAAGCAAGATCAGTGATGTAAACTATGTAGTTAAGACACCAGGTCGACGTAAAGAGAAACGGGTTTGTCACATTAACATGTTAAAAGAGTATTTTGAAAGGTGTGACCGAAATTCTGTAAAACAAGTTTCCACTTTAGTCAATGCTAAGACTGTTCAAAATTGTATTGAAAGTGATACGAGTGTAGAAATGAATGAGAAAGATTGTAATCAGAGTGTTCGTTTGAAAAACTCAGAAATTTTGGCTGATTTTGATGCCAAACTTGGACATTTGAACATTCACCAAAAAGAACAAGTTAAAAACTTGATGAATGAGTATCATCAAATCTTCTCGGATGTTCCAAAGAAAACTAATGCAGCTTGTCATGATGTTATAGTTGGCGACGCTCTGCCTATAAAACAACATCCGTACCGTCTGAATCCAATAAAATTGCAGTACCTAAGAAGGGAAGTGCAGTACATGTTGGACAATGACATTGTTGAACCTAGTAAAAGTGATTGGAGCTCACCGTGTATTCTTGTACCAAAACAGGACGGTTCTTACCGATTATGTACAGACTTTAGAAAGGTGAATTCTGTTACCAAAACTGATTCATATCCAATACCTAGAATCGATGACTGTATTGACAACATTGGAAATGCGAAATTTGTCAGTAAATTTGACCTGTTGAAAGGCTACTGGCAAGTACCGTTAACAGAAAGAGCAAAAGAAATATCTGCTTTTGCTACACCAGATGGACTTTACCAGTATAAAGTAATGCCTTTTGGCATGAAAAACGCACCAGCTACATTCCAAAGGATGATTCACTCCCTTCTTCAAGACCTTGAGGGATGCGAGGCCTACATTGATGATGTCGTCATATACAGCGACACATGGGACGAACATCTCCGAATCATGCGTGCTTTATTTGACATTTTAGCTAAAGCAAATTTAACTATGAACCTTGAAAAGAGTGAATTTTGTCATGCTTATGTAGAGTATTTAGGTCATAAAGTAGGTCAAGGTTATGTTACACCCATAATGGCTAAAGTGGAAGCTATTGCAAAGTTCCCGATTCCTACAAACAAGAAAGAATTAATGAGGTTTTTGGGCATGGCTGGGTTTTACAGAAAATTTTGTCCAAATTTTTCCTCAGTTGTTAGTCCACTTACAAATCTTTTACAAAAGAGGGTTAACTTTGAATGGACAAAGGACTGTGAAAAATCCTTTCATAAAATCAAATCTGTCCTTATGAACAACCCAGTTTTGTCAACTCCAGATTTTTCTAAGCAATTTAAGCTTACTGTTGACGCTAGTGATGTTGGAATCGGGGCAGCTTTGTTTCAAGAACATAGTGATAATGTAGATAGAGTTGTTTCTTATTTTTCAAAGAAACTTACAAAATGTCAACAAAAGTATTCCACCATTGAAAAGGAATGCCTTGCTTTGTTGTTAGCTTTACAGCATTTTGATGTTTATTTGAATGTTACTTTGCATCCAATTCTTGTATATACTGATCACAACCCCCTGACATTTTTGCATAAATTGTCAAACAAGAATCAAAGACTGACTAGATGGAGTTTGTTGTTACAAGAATACAACATAACAATTAAGCATATCAAAGGCAAAGATAATGTTATTGCAGATGCCTTGTCCAGAATATCATGAACAAATTAGATTTTGTATTAATGTACATAAATTTTATTCTAATAATATAAGTTTTCATTGACATTCAAACTTTTTAAGGGGGGAGGTGTTGTGATATGTGTATTCTTTCATTATGTATATAATTAGTAACATTAAGTTTCTTGAACATTCCAGAGTGGTCAACATGTTCGGTCATTTTATCTAGAACATTCTTAAATTTTGTGTATGTCCAGATTGTTCCAGTAATATCATATTTTAACAATTTCTAGAATATTCTAGATTTATGATACTGTATAAATACCCTGTCAATTCGATGCATAGAATAATTGTGAATACTTTGTCGTATAAGCACTATTGAGATATAAATGGGATATATTTTCACTGGGACATTGTGTGCAGCAACGGACACTCTGATGTATGTATTTTTAGATTCTTGCTAAGTTTGTACTTTATGTTTCATATACTTATTATATATTACTGTAAATAAATTATTCTTAAGTTTAAATT
>NW_026921593.1:0-18751 GCF_032062105.1 Saccostrea cuccullata | reverse complement strand
ATAAGAGAAAAAGCGTAACAGACGGACGGACGGACGTACAGCAAGACGGATGGACGGACGGACGGAAATCACGATCACTATATACCCTCCGCTTTTCAAGCGGGGGGTATAATGATTTGTTGCAATATGTGTATTCCACTACTGTGTTGACTTAATTTCATTCTGACAACATACCGTCGTTCCAGACTGGAGTCTTGTTATGGAGTTCCAGTATGTTCTCCATATTCTTCCTCTTGTATCTGTCAATCAAGCCGTCATTGTCCTACAAAACAACAAATCAATATTTATCCTTGTCGGAACCTCATTCATAGTATACCGTTAAGTCCGACTGGTCAATAAATTTCAAAACAAGGATTACATATGACCTGAATAACACCATCAGTTTGATTATCTGTTAAGAATGTAACATCTTAAATAAATGAATTATGATCATTCTAAAATCAGATTATTGAACATCAGCAAGTACCAGGGTAATGAACAACTTTCTACTCATTACAATTTCTCATCATTAGAGATTTTGAAGCCAAAAAAAAATCCAACTTAATTTTTCTTAATTTTTTTAATCTCCCTCTCTATTCAATCACCCTCCTCTCCTTTTTTTAATGCTTCCACAAGTTGTGTATGAGATGGATTTGATAACAGATCGTTTTTAAAAATAGAGGTTTTTCTTGGAGGGCTTGGGTTGGGATGAGGGGGACAATGAATTGATATCATAATGGTTCATCCAGGATTCTTTAACTTTTGTTCACTGTTGTCCACCTATATGACTCATAATTTAAATATAATCATATATAACAAATAGCAATGCTAGTCCCCTACCTCTAAATGTATTTTGGTTCCCAGTAAAATTTTTGAAAAGGTCATAATTCCTTCAAAAATCAGTGATCAAAGGAGTATGATAATGAAATAGTCATATAAAAAATTCAGCTTATGATCTGCATACTTGGTATCCTTTATTAAACAGAGGAACTAATTCATTGGGTTTTGTGCTTGTTCGTTAGTTTTGTTTTGACTTACAGATCTTGGCTTGATGTCTACTCGCTCATGGTCCAAATTCATTCCAGGAATGATAATGGTCATTTTTCTGGGTCCCTTAAAACCTAAGACATTTGTTTCCTGCAAAAAATGAGTCAGTCATAGTCATATCAATTTCATTGTACATCAATGACACATTATTTGATATACAGAATGATATATGGTACATGTTTATTAATGATAAAATCTTCATTTCATACTTACATAAATAATTCCAACTAATTCTTTTCTAGCGTTTTCATAATTGCTTTTCGGGTTGTCACCATTGTCAAACAAAGTGAACTGGGTACCTAATAAGTTGGCCCTACAAAGTACAAAGAGGAATGTAAGATCTTGACAAATCACTTATACTGGCAGTGAAGGAAAGACACCAAAAAATAATTTATTATACAAATCCTTCATTAATGTATCAGACAGAAACTTAGGTCAAGCCCAACTACAGTAGACTGACAAATTTTTGTGACTTCTTTCTTTAATGACAGTTCTTAAGTATTTAGACCAAGGAAATTAATTATTTATTTATTTATATCTTAAAACACTTAAAAGTACTCTAGAATAACATTCTCACTAGCAATATTGAATTTTTGCAATCCCAACACCCTCGCTAAAAATGCCGAAATTAAAATCTTTGCTAAAATTTCTGCTTATATGGCACTGTAAATTCCTACACATATGCAAGGAATTTATTAATGATATGTTATTTTGCAAAAAGCATCACTCGGGAAATAAAATTACTCGCTTTCATTTTTACGGTGTTGAAATCAAAGTAAAATCTCTTAATTATCCACCCGCAAGTCATTGTTCTTGCAATTTGATGGTAAAGAGCCATTTCGCGATAATAAGTACTCACAAAAAATTAGGTATCTACAGTATATCCATCTTCCCAAGTCAAGAGTTTCTAATCCGCTCCGCTCCACATAAACCCTTGACCAAATAGACTAGAATTGATGGGGTTAGAAATGCGTTCTCTGATTGGCCTCATGCTAGTCTGCATGAACCAATCAAATTCATTGTTTTATTTAAACTGAAACTATATCCTAAACAGAAAAAGTCACCAGTTTTAGTCCCAAGGATTACGCCTATATCATTTAATAGCCCACTTAAAAGTTTGTCTCAGCTTTTTAGTTGAGTTACAATGAATTTATTGCCGATTTCCAATATTATCTCGAATTCTCTGTTGAATTCGTTTACGCTGATTGGCCAATGGCAGAGGTCAGTAGAGTTCAAAATATGTAATCTCACAAAATGGTGTGACAGTAAACCCCATCAAACTTAGCCTATTCGGTGAAGGGTTTATGTGGAGTGGAGCGGATCAGAAACACTTGACTTGGGAAGATGTAGTATATCAAACATTTGTAAGCTTTTGACAAGGGAGGTAAGTGTTACCTGAGTTTTCCTACGTAGGCCTCGCCTCCCCTTGACAGATCTGTAGGGTCGGTGGAGATCAGGTAGTTTGAGGTTTTACTCTTCTTCCTCTTCCTACCAGCCAGTAAAAACACCTGAAAAGATAAATACATAATTATGTAGAAACAGTGCAAAGGAGATTAAAGTACCTAGAAACATGAACTCAAAAGCTTATACAGTAAACTTGGATATAACGAAGTCACAGAGACCTATGAAAATACTTCACTATATCCGTAATTTGTTAAAATTATATAGCTGGGTATCCAAGATAACTTCGCTATATCCATGAATTTGTAATCTATGTGTTCATACTAAACGAGTTTTACTATACAAAAACATTGCATACTGCACCAATTTGTGGTCAGGCTAACCCTTTTAATTAAATTTTGCATAAAAGGTGTGTATACCCTTAATTATCTTTACCCTATTATAGAAAACATACTATTTCAGAAAAAAAAAATTGTGATGCTTGTTTAAAACAACCTAAAAATAATCTTGCATTATACCACTAACCTTTTTGCCATCATCTTTCTCTAAATGGAGAAAGTAGGTGGGATAAATTCCTCGATCCACACCTTTTTTGTCTCTTGTGATCCGGCACTTCATGACATGACCTTGAGGGGCTGGCCTGAGCACAAAATCGTCAAGGTTTTCCGTGAGCTCCGGTGAGTAGTCTCGACCCTCGGCACCTCCTGGTGTATCGTCTTGATCATCATTCTGAGGGGAAAAAAATTCAACCTCAATAAGTATTCATAATCATATTACAACTGATAAAAAAATCATGAAAAATATTGTGCAGTTCTAAAAACAATAGACCCTTTCCCGATAACTGCGTACTGCTTTTTTGCAGGGCAAAATGATATAACTTGGTGAAATATGACGTGAAAGAAATTGTTCAATACACATCATTTAATATCTATCAAAAAAAACTTCGCCAAACGTTATTAATTTGCCCTGCAAAAGAGTATGCCACAGTTATCTTGAAGGGGCTAATTCATAAGATTTTTATTATAAATCAATCACTTATTTTGAGATTTTTACTGCTGGGGGACTTGCTGGGTACTACGGAGTACTCACCTCATTGTTGTACGTGGCCATCTGTTTGAGATTTTTACTGCTGGGGGACTTGCTGGGTACTACGGGGGCACTAGTCTCATCCACTCCGTCGTCTTCCTCTTCCTCCTCCGGCTGCTGGAATCCCTGGACCGGATGACTGCCCGCCTTCTGTCGCTGTTTCTGCTGAGCTGCGGGGGGGATTGGTGACCGCCCTCCAGAACGATCGCCGCTGGTACTAGGGGGCGGAGGCGGCCGATTAGGGGCAGGTTTTTTGTTTTTCTGCTTCTGGCCTTTGCTAGGTTTGTTTGAGTTTTCTGAAAATAAAAATTATAATATGGTTTGAGAATGGAATCTAGGATACATGGACAATTCAATTTTCTTTAAAAAATCATCCAAATATTTTGTCCTTAATCTGAAAGTTTGTCTAAACAGCTTATTATAGCCTCTTTATTTTTAAAAGACATTTTGCCCATTCATGTGGAAAATGAAAAAATTAATAATTCTTAATTTTTAAAAAATCAAACAGAAGTTTTAACATGTTAGTATCTAAAAGAAACCAAGGATAATAAGTAACAATAGGAGAAAATGGTACTAAGCTCTTACAATGAATTCTGTTGGCTCATTATCAGATAATGAAAATTTTAATGAATGTAAAAAGAATTTTTAAAAGGTAAAAAAAGGTAAAAGGTAAGCTATTTCTTTAAAAACAGAAGACAAAATTACAGAATCCTTAAAAAAATATAAATTCAAATACCTAAAATAGAAATGCACTCATTCTTGCACACCTTTCTTGTTGAACTCTTATTATGTAAGCTAGTAGGGTAGTATATCAAACAAATGTTTGGGTTGGGAAAGGGGGGGGGGGGCGTCAAAAGTTCACAAGTTCTCTATGTACCAATCAAATCTTCCAAGACTATTTTCTGTTCCATTGAACACTATTATCATAATAAATGCATGATGAAAGCATATTATCCATCAGAAAAATTATTCTGCCAATATCTATGACTATTGTGAACTTAAATAGTGGAAAGTCAGAGTTCTTACAATAACAACTTAATTGTAAGGATTGAATCTCAGCTCCAGTGAATGTATCAAAATAAAATACTCCAAGGTCATCAAAACCCCACCATCCAAAAAGCCAGACAAATAAACCATGTTTGGTAATTATAATAATTAGTACAATTTTTTTCTTGTAGGTATTGAGACTTATAACATTAATAACCAGAATCACCAGATTGCCTGTTACAAGTAGCTGCAAGTCATTCAATGTTTATTACAGTCTAAAAGGTGTCCTACTATACATATACACCAGTATGTAAAAATTAATTTTCATTTTACTTTCAATAAATCTCGACTTACAATGTATAGTGCTAAAACCAGTCCATACTGGTCTTTCATTGTTCCGTAATAACAACAACAATAGCATACGTTATCTTCATCAACAAGTGAATGCCAACATACACTGTTGGCCCAATGTGTTTACATTTTTACCTTCCAGTTGACGAGCCAGAATTTCCTCTTCATCGGGATCATAATGAAATGCTTCGTTAGTCCTGTATGGACTCTTGTAATCAGGAGAATACTGCCCACCCACGGAATTGGCTTCTGCCATAATTAGGTCCCTTTTTTCACTAAACACAAGTCCAAAAGGGCTTTCTGCCTTAGAATTCTCACATTATGAGAAAATCACCAATGGACGACACACAGTGCGAAAGGGTTTTTTTTTAAAAAAGCTTCCCAGTGTGATATTTTTCTTTTGACAGGTGAAGGAACGAGTTCAGAAATGGCTCACTTCCTGTTAATTAGCTATAATCAATTCTAGCAAATTAAGCAGGAATCAATGCAGCTCAATTTATCCAAGCAAGGAAAAAAAACATCAACTCATCCTAGATCAATTGCAATTCAACTTTGCCCCTATTCTTCCGATACTTTTTCCTCATTTAATTTTGTTATTAAATACACAATTGACAAGCCAGGGCATGCTGATCAATGTTATAAGATCTCCTCTGCCAAAAATGGATGTTCACCGAGCATGCATTAAGGGAAAGAAAAAAGGAACCCTTTAATAACAGTTTAAATGCTTTTGGAACCAATTCGATGAATAACGTCACAGTGTGTCGTCTTGTGAAATGTCTATAATATACCTCTGGTAGTGCCTCTCCAAGCAGAAACGCCGAAGACAAAAAAAAAATCTGTGATCTATAATGCTCTGGAAGACGTTCCACAAAATAACGTTACTGAAACTATGGCTTGTCTGGTGATTAACTTGTGACCTTGTCTTGTTTTAATGTGGTCAAGTAAGACAAATATCTGGTGTTTGTTTTTCATTGATAATTGTTTATCAGAGACATTAATCACACGAGTCCAAATTTCATTGATCAGGACAAACATCTAATGTTCAATTACATTATTCAAATATCTTTAGCCAAGCTAGAACTTCAAAGAAAGAAGAAGATTTGCATCACTATAGAAATGATGCACATAGGACAATCAATATTAGAAGAATATGGAAATATCCAGTTATAAAACTTTCCCAATTTGCCAATATTACTTTTGTTTGATTTTTTTGCAAGATAGCATACTTCAGTTTTTATTTTACTGTTATCGAGAACAACTAACATTTTGATCATCACTGAAAAGCAAATTAAAGAGCCAAAAATGCACATACGAAATAAACATTAAAAAAAAGGGGAGATAGAATTGTGTATTCCTGAAGAAAATAGGTCAAACATTTTAGTTTAATCAGTATTCAAACATTCATATCAACCTGTCTCTCACTTAATGTAACTCCAGACTGATAGCTGCCATGTTACATAAAGGAATGTACATGTAAGAAAGAAGATATGCCCTTTTGACCCAATAGTTAAATACCTCCAGTCCTGGACAGGACTCAACTCCATTTGATAACCACCAGTCCTGGAGAGGACATAAGTCCATTTGAGTACCACCAATCCAAAACAGGACATAAGTCCATTTGAGTACTACCAGTCCATGATAAAATATAAGTCCATTTCAATCCCACTATAATCCCCTAAAGGACATAAGTCCATATGAGTACCATCAATCTCCTACAGGACATACGTCTATTTGAACTACTGCTATGGATATCAGGAGACAAACTTATATATTGCATATAGCAGCCATTGTTCGTTTACAAACACATTGCTGCCTAAGACATATAAAAGTGGAATATGCATTCAACAGAATGCTGCGGTATTACAGTGTATACCAGGTCCATCAACCAAAGAAAGGATAGACTTTTTCATTTCACCAATGTAATTTAAAAATAAATTAATGTTAACCTTAATGTCTGGAGATTTGATCTGTATGTTAAAATGTTTGTTCCAAAACTTAAGTATGTAATATACTTGTTAATTTAATGAACAAATAGGCATGTATATGAGATGCCAATTATAATAGACAGACACAGAGAGGTGGATACAAGAAGTACAGATTAACAAACAAAAATTAAAGGGAAAATATACAACTTGCAAATATAGACCACAAACACATAACGATTACTTTTTCTCAGATACCTGAACTACCCACAAGACTTTTTTTTTTAAAATTTGTGTTTTTGTTTTTCACAACAACAATTGGAAAGAAAAAAATTTCAGTATTATGGCTAATAATTATGCTGAATATTTTTCAAGTCTAAGTCACTTTAGGCAAACACAGAAAATACATATGACCACATAATACAAAATAACTTGCCTATTCAGAGTATAAATATACACATGAACATCTGCAACAAGCAATTATCATAGGTTTCTACAGATAAGCAACTAAATGCATGCAAAAACTACATGTTACATCTGAGGACATGGTAATAATAAAGAAAACTATAATACTGTTAGTAAATCCCTCTTAAAAACTGAAAAATACTCCCACCAGAAGTGTTAGTTAGTGTGACCACTGAGATTCAAGTCATCCTCAACTTTAAACTTAACTAAAATTTTTGCAAATTATAAATAATTTTAGGTATAGTTACAGAAAACATCTTCATTTTAAAGGCTATTATTAATTTTTTTTTAATATTATGGCTATTAGTTATATAATTATGAAACCAGGAAAATGTAAATTATATATATTTTTGAATTATATGTTAACTTTATATGAAAATATGAAAATTAAAAAAAAAAATAATTAAATAATTTTCAGCTTTCATCTCAGTAGATCACATGTAGTTCCCTTTTTCCCTTTTAAAAAACCCCCGCCATCATTCAGAACTGAATAAATAACAAAAACTAACGCTACAACTAGCGGTGTTATAAAGTGACATGTTAGCTATACAGGCCCGCAGCAACAAGACACTGGAAGATTTAGGTTCAGGATGTACCTGCATCCAACATTGGGATGTCGTCCACGTCAGAATCGTTGTCCGGCTGTCTGTCCTCCGCCCCCGTGATCATGATCTCGGGGGTGCGGGATCGGGACTGGGTGTTCTTTGATAGGGAGGAGGAGGAAGTATTTGGAGTGAGGGCCGTCCACTGCCCTCCGCCCCCTGATTTGCCCGGGCCTTTCTTGTTTTTGTCTTTCCGCCTTTTGTTTGATTCCTCACCTAATTTTTTTAGGAGATGATCAAAGAACTGAATTTTTTTTCATGTTTTTTAAAGTCACACTTAAGAAATTTTGGAGCCAGAAGTTTAATTCCTAAATAAGTGCTCAATCAACATGCATAACTTTTTTGATGATATAAATCACATACTTCCATTGTCCAAATAAAATAACATAATAAATACATATACATTCCTTATTGAAAAATTACATGCATACATAGAAAGCATATGGGGGGGATAATTTGAAGTTAATTATAGGTTTACAATCATCATGCAATTAATTCTCCTTTTCCTATATTCCCTCCCCATCACCAATAATAATATTAGATTAAACCATATAGAGCACCAAATTTCTTTCCAGAGCTACTAAAAAAGCTGTATTCTGCATTGAAGGTCAGTTTTTCATGACAGACCCAGCCATATTTCATGTTTCAACAGTGTAAATCCTAGCAAAGAAAGTATTCTAAAACCATGATAAAAGCTAGAACTTTAGTCACTGTCATACATGTTCTTAACATAATCATAACAGAACGTAGCTCACTGTTAATCTAAAACCACAGCAGAAATAGCTAGCTTACACCGATAAACTAAAACGATAGAACTTATTTCACTGCTATACTGAAACCATGTAGCAGAACTTATTTCAAATCTATACTAAAACTAATATCAGAACTAGAGCTCACTGTTATACTAAAACAATTGCAGTACAAAATATCTCTCAATCCTAACAGAATTTAGATTCGTAATACACAAATGACATCTGGACCATACCCATATCGAAAATAAATATAAAAATAATAGATTAAAATAATACAAAAATAATACAAAAAAAGTATATTTTTAATGACCAAATTTGGAACCCTTTTTATCTTGGTTCCAAATTAGGTCAAAAATAATACACTTTCTTAGAAATGAAACACAAAAAAATATATTTTTAATATACTTTATTTCTCAGTAAAAATACAAAAATAATACACTTGATGTATTTTTTCTGTACTCTTGTATTTTTTCTGTATTAAATCCTTATCCAAAGTACAAAAATAATACAATTTAGAGAAGAACTAAAAAATACAAAAATAATATAAAATGTATTAATTTTGTATCAGTCTATTATTTCTGTATTATTTGGAGCACCTTGAAAAAAAAAATAGGAAAATAATACAAAATGTATTAATTTTGTATCAGTCTATTATTTCTGTATTATTTGGAACACCTTGAAAAAAAAAAATAGGAAAATAATACAAAATGTATTAATTTTGTATCAGTCTATTATTTCTGTATTATTTGGAGCACCTTGAAAAAAAATAGGAAAATAATACGAAATGTATTAATTTTGTATCAGTCTATTATTTCTGTATTATTTGGAGCACCTTGAAAAAAAAATAGGAAAATAATACAAAATGTATTAATTTTGTATCAGTCTATTATTTCTGTATTATTTGGAGCACCTTGAAAAAAAATAGGAAAATAATACAAAATGTATTAATTTTGTATCAGTCTATTATTTCTGTATTAAAATTGATTTTAAAACAAAAAAAATCTAAAAATAATACATTCTGAAAGATACAAAAAAAAATACATTTAGGAGTTCAAAAAAGGTACAAGAATGATAGACAAAAAGTACATAAAAAAGCTTTAAATAATACAAAGCAGTGCCTAGAAAAGTACTAAAAAGGTGAAAAACTTCTTCTTAAATGCAGCTTTCAATCAGATTTTAAAGAGAAATGGCTTTAGATTACTGATTTAGTTACTTTTTGTGCAATAATCTTGATCTTTTCTGTCTTACATACAGTATTCACTCTTCAATTGTCCTTATTTCTAAGTCATGTTTTATCAATCTTATTGTCTTTGTAAATTGTACATTTATAATGAGATATGAATTCAAAAGTCTAGATCTTCTCTCTGCTTTGGGGTTTCTTTTGCACAGCACTTTACTTTATTGAAGAAGTACATCTCCAGTTTTCTCACTGTCATCCTGCTTGGTCCTGCATAATCTTAGACTACAAAATAGAATATCAAAATGTACTGGGGTATATCAAAAATAGATGCACAGACACACACAAAAAGAAATCTTCACATGATTAGCTGATATTGTCATTTGTCAATGTTACACACCTGTAATGCTTCAAGGGGTAGGGTGGGAGGGTGGGTGGGTAGGTGTCCTATTCCTCTATAACTAATCAGCTTTTCTTCTTTGGCTCTGTAGAGGCACTCAAACTGAAAAAGTAATGATACTGATAAATGTTTTGCAGAACAGGTAGAAATACAGACCATTAAAAAATGAAAATATAAAACTGTCAATACACCTCATTGGAATTGGGGGGGGGGGGGGGTCATTTGATTTGAAATCTTAAACTGATATTGGGGAAGGGAAATATGGATCATCATATATTGATATAAAAAATAATTATTTTGTGCCTAGAATCATTAAATCATATACGATAGGGAACCACACAAACTGTTCAAGTCATTTTTGAAATAATTATAAGTATGCTTAACCATAAATCCATGAAGCTTATTTGCAATGATTACCCCCCCCCCCCTTCACTTTTCAAAATTTAATTGGTTGTATGCCAAGATGATTTTATCTGTTTTTATTCCATGTTTAGGCCTGAGGGATAGGGTGAAATTAATTTTTAAGTCATTTTTGGTCCATGTAAATAATATCATTTGCCATTGAACATGTTGAAAGCCCGTAATTATCCATACAATCCAAGATAGAAAGTAGCATAACAAAACTCTCTTTCGCCACAAATCCAGCATGTCCAATATATCTGCATTCAATTTGACCTACTATGAATTGGTTATAAAAGATATTATTAACATTTATTAATCTACATTTCACATTTTAAAAATTGAAACTACTGTGCTATTTTATGTAAATTCTTACCGCATATGGCGTTGTTTACACCAGGAAAGCCAGGGCATGATGCTTGAAAAACGCCAACCTCCTTCCGTTTTCGCTTTTCTTTGTTTATAAATGTGATCCATGCTAACATGCTGTAGCTAAACCTCTATTTTCTACCAATTTCATCGGCGAATACTAGCTAAATTTTATTAAACATCACCAACTCTCTCAATTCGGTTCGTCGATCTATTTTTCAAAATGGCGTGGGTAAATTACCGTTAACCAATCAGAGAAAAGCAAAGAAAAATTTTAAAATCTGACCAATCAAATAGCTCCTTATTTACGAAGATTGCCGATTTTTAAATATAAAATATTTTTAACAGTCTAAAGAAATGTATTTATGTACGAAGTCTAATAAGTAATATGGAATCAATTTAATAAACCCTTGATCATTACTAGAATAATTATGAGGAATCATTTCTTATAATCGTTATATTTGTTTTTAAGAAATTTTCCGATTACAGATGAAAGATTTCTGGTCAGCGATATTGTTTTGTTTTTTTAATTATACAAGTTGACCTGTAAAGTAGACCATAAAGTTCAAGAAGAAGGATCAATTTAGTGTTAAATCTAAAGCAAAATAACAAGGTATAGAGCCATGCCCCCTTTTCTCGGCGCCATGTCCTTTTTTTCTGACAAAAAATTAATAAATATTCCCAGTGTAGGCAATATTCCTTAGCTGTTCTGTTGATTCAGTGCATACCGATAATCTCTTGTTTACATAACGCAATCAAGTGTGAATTCACGACAGGAAATCACTTCACGCTTGAACGCATCACACAGCCACCTGGCTAATTAACATGCCTCATGCTGTCAGGGTAGAAGATTTAACTTGAGAAACTGTCATTTGATTGCATTGATTATACAAGAATTAGCCCAAGATCAAACATAATTAACTTGTAAATTATCGACTAATTAAAATCAGGATCGTTTTTTTTTAAAACTGAGAGTAGAATTTAACACAGAGTTGAAGAAAAACTGATATTTTATCTGAATAAAAACAACTTACTTTGTACCAAAAACTGAATGTGAAGTGACAAAAGGCTAAAAAACAACAACCTAAGTTAGTTTCAGCTAACATTCTGTAGTGTAAATATCTATCTAACACTGATAATTTAATTAGGAAACCTACTACTTGCACACCCCTTTCTAGACTTGAACATTGTAAGCTCATTTCTTGAAATTTATTTAGGATAATTTGAATATGATTCCTTCTCTGAGTGAAAAAAATGCACATATATACTAAAATCTGAAGAAAACATCGTATGCATGGTAATAGCTAGTTGGGACTTTCCATGTGCACAGGTAAATCACGTGATTTCTGAATTGTAGTATGATGCAATCATTTGTTAGCCTGCAAGATCTAAACACGTGAAAGATGTAAACCCGCTGAAAAGTTAATGTAAACCCGCTGTAAAATCTTCATGCCCAAGATGGAAATATTTCTCTGGATTACCACTGATTGAGATTAACATAAATTTTAGTACCAATTAATTATTTAAGTTCTAGATAATCGGATACCAAGATTCCTGAACAAAAATATATAATATAAATTTTCTAAGTACCGGATATGCTATAAACTTATAAAAAAAAGCAGCAGACATTTTGCAAGGAATTTCTCTAAAATTTATAAAGTTCATAAAGACAAATGTAAATAGAAAAAATGTCTAAATTTAACCCCCCCCCCCCAACAACAACAAAAAGAAATAGAGACCAAATATATGGAATTTTCTGTAAATGTACTAAAATCAAATTTGAGACAAAAAATACTGATAGTCTTTCTGTAAAATTACCAAGTCCAAATTTAATATAAAAATAATACAGACAAACTCTGTAAAATTACTAAGTCTAAATTTGATATAAAAATAATACAGACAAACTGTCTGTAAAATTATTAAGTCCAAATTTAATACAGAAATGATACAGTCTAACTGTATAGACTTTTCTGTAAAATTACTAAGTTCAAATTTGATACAGAAAAAATACATCTGGAAAAAATTAAGTCCTGTAAAAATACAAAAATAATACACTGAAAATAATCTAAGTCCAAAAAATACAAAAATAATACACTGTACAAAATCAAAGTCAAATTTTAATACAAAAATGATATACTGAATTTTTTGTGATAGGAAAATAATATATTTTTTCTGTATTATTTTAAGAAAGTACAAAAATGAATGTATTAAAAGTATATTAAAAATATACTTTTCTGTATTATTTTTTGATATGGGTAGTGACATATTTTGTCCAAATAACGGCAACAGAAAATTTTGAAACATTTAATGTAGAATGCATTTGTTCACTGCATCCTGTTCTCATAATATAAGCTATGAACAAATAGTTTTCTGTTCATGTAGGTTATCAAACATGTATTGAATATACAAACAAACTAATGAAAGTACACACAAATGTGTTCATAGGCAGCTACATTCAAGTCTGAATGAAAAAAAATATGCGATAGCTATATTATAAATTTATGAGATTTAAATTCTTTAAAGTTCCTTCCCTTGATTTTTCAAAAAAAAAAAAAAAACGTCCCTTGCATGGAAAAAATGCAGTCATCCATTGTTATTTTTGATTAAGTGATCTGGTTCCCCTACCTTGATTTATGATGGGAATGTCCTGGATATCGCTATCTGGGTCGTCGCTGTAACTGTCCTCTGTTACGTTGAGGACTGGATACGAGCCGTCGTTACGACGGAGGTTTGGCGAGTGGCTACGAATTTCCTCCTCATCCTCGAAACCCGCGGGACCGATGTATTCTAAAAAAAAAAAGAAATATGACATGAGAATATTTAATTGAAGGTCATCACTCGAATAAATAAATCATGATTAATAACTGTACAAATATCATAGCTTTCAATTCTCATTAAAAAAATAAATTTCATAAGATTTTTTTAGTAAAAAATTGTAATTTAAACCATAATATAGATTCAAATTATAATATTATAATGAAATTTCAAATATTCATAAATTGGATCACTAATTTTAACTAAAAAAAAGAAAAAAAATATATACATTGTTATGAACTGATCCTTATAAGTTTACTGATAAGTCTTATGTGAGTATGCAATATAATACGTAAATATAATATATACAAATACATTACTAAAAGCCTGTTTATTTACTCCTTCCTCCGATTTTTTTTTAAGAAAGAAAATCTCAAAAAAAAGTTAAATTAAAAAATATTATGATTTTGAAGAAATAAAAAACAAAAAGTTAAGTTGATAAGTAATAAAATTTTTACAGTTAATATAATTTTACAGATTAAATTGGTATTATTTGAAATACATGCCTTGTACATGCTTATCTAAAATTTCATATAGTTTAAGACCCTCAGCTAATAAAATAGCATCATTCTGTTCTCGATATCATTCAAATAGAAGGCTTATACCAGGACTATGTTGTCTGAAGATACTGCTATTGGTGACTTGATGATGTATCATACGATGTTAAATTTATGAATTAAAGAGGGATGTTTTTTTTCCTATATATCTGATGATGTGGAACATCAGAGCCATTAGTGACTCGGGTTAGCATCTTGTTAATGTAACCTTTGAGATTTCAATTATTTATGATATTCATTTCCAATCCTATTTGCTCAAGGATGCTTTGTGCTAAGTTTGGTTGATATTGCCCAAGTGGTTCTGGAGAAGATGAAACTGTGAAGAGTTACTGTCAATGATGACTACAAATTAAACAGGCAAATTTCTATCAGAAAAGCATTTGTGCCAACTTTGGCTCAGGTGAGCTAAAAATATTTGATGGCATACAATTAATAGAATGAAATAATAAATCTGTTGCTTTTGAGAGAAAATGACAATTTTGAAGTATTTCAAGTTTTTTTTCTGTTTTGTCAAAGAATAGAACAACATGCCATCATGCGGAGATGCCAATAAATAAGGTTATACCTTAATACTTTTCTTGTCTGTTAGCATGATCGTGACAAAAAAATGAAATTGAGAATTTCTGTGGATGAGCTCTTTCATGCAAAATGTGATTAGATTGTCAAAGAATTATTGATTAAGGACCTTGGAAAGAAAGGGGTAGGGATGGGGAGATGGAGGGGGGCATATAAAACTTAATTTTGAAGATCTGCAGTCTTCAAATGTATCACATATTAATCTATTGAGTACTGGACTATAATTACTAGGCCATTCAAAATAAATGCTACAATGGACTGAAACTTGTTAAATTCATATTACATGGTAGCTTTCATGCTGGAAAGATTTAAGTAGCCAATTCATGCAAGTTCTAATAACATGTCACTTACCATGCTCATGCTTTTCCAGTAATTTCTTTTTTGACTTGTTTTTGGCTATATCACAATAAGAAGTATAATAGCAAAATAAAAACTTTCCAATAAAAGGGGGAGGGGGACAATTTAATTCCCTTCTATAAATTGAAAGTAACTAGGGAAAGATAGGAAAACTGTATTTTAAAATTAATGATAAACAGAAGTAAATCAGTATGATAAGTTATATGTATTCTTGAATTACATAAAGACTTTCCTGTAATACTAAATTTGAGAGCTCTCTTAATCATCATTGATGATGAAAAATGATAATGAAAAATGATGGCAAATTCACATGCACAGTGCTAAATGACAACAGAATTACAAGTGTTCACAACGGACAACACAAGTGTTCAATCGAAACTTTCTTTTCCTAATAATTCCAGTATTGCTGTATGTATATAATTAATTCATTGCTATCTTATCTCTCTCAATACATAATAATGTTAGAGATAAATTAATGGTATAATCATAATACGTAATATCGCGACTACCAATGAGTACCTCGCAGTTATCTAACTTACTACCGCTCTTTTGCGGGGGAATCTACAAAAACTACCTCATTTCAATAATCCATTATAATCTTAGATGTCGTAAATTTCACTTCAAAGCATTAATTAATTTTAATTTTGTAAATCTCATGAAAATATTTTACTTGACAACTAAACATATAGCCAGTTGTGCTCCTCTGTCAATGACACACAAAGCTTTAGACTGACAAGGATCAAGAACTGTTGATATGTTACCATGGAGATTTGTAGGGGTGGACGGTTTAGATCCCACGAGGGGTTGTGTTTCGCTGCGATGTTTGCGGCCTGACGTCGGGCGACTGTCTGGGTTGTGTTGTAATATTCCTAACTGCTGTCTCTTTTTCCGAGCTTGTTCTTCGATCCGCCTTCTCTGAATAGGTAGAAAATATCGAAATTAAGAAAAACCAAACCTCTGCTTCATAGGGATGCTTATATTTATGATCTTCAATCATCTCTTTTGGATCAAAAGTATGTTGTTAGCTGTTCAATCCTCTCCCCCCCCCCCCACCCCCCTCTCTCTCAGAGACACTACTAAGTCCAATGATAAAATGCAACCAATGTCCTACATGCTTGTGGGAGTATGACTATATTTTTTATTCTTAATGCGACATCTGATTTGATCTGCTTGACGGTTGGTCATCAGCAGTGTTTCCTTCATAAATCTCAAGTATATCTCAAAGATATTGAATATCTCTTTAGGTAAGAAGATATTGGCTAAAATCAAGTTTATTTCTCTAATCAAAAAAAAGCAACCCATCCCCAAAATTAAATGTTATGTACATATATATTTTTATATACTTTAAAGTAAGTTGCAATTTGCCTAAAATCACTCTCTGGCAATTTTAAAAATTATTTTTATTTTTAGATTACATGACTGTTTGTTTTATTGCATGCCTAGCAAATTGCAGGTACAACCTTTCAAGTCTGTAATAAACTTTTCAATTAATTCTATTGTTTTAAATGACTTATAGCTTCCATTAGGCATTCAAGTTTTATTTGAAGACCAGAAACTAGCTTTGTTACAAATGTTATTCTAGACAATTTAGTCTATAAAACTTTTTTTCAAAGAAAAATCTCTGTGCTGCCAATGAAAATCACAATACATACCTCTTTTTCCAACTTCTTCTGTTGTACATTGAAGTTATCATGATCTTGAATGCTGAAAAAACAAATAAAATCCTTGAATATCAAAAAATGCTTTGACTATGTATCAGAAAGAGGCTAGAGTGACATATTGTTGGGTTTTGACCCTCCGCCCCCCCCCCCTCCCCACCACTAATCAAATGAAAATGATTTGAAAGTCTTTATCCTCACAATATATGATCTTGATGAAAATAAGATGACGTATAATCACAAATTTTCAAGATGAGACCATGGTGACCTACTTTGGGATTGCAACACCTGACTCTCAACAGAACGTTTGAAATTGATCACGATGTGAAAGATGTGACCTTGACACAAAAAAGAGGCCAAATTTGCTCAGCAAGGCATTCTGACAAGAAAAAAAAGCAGATATACAGATAAATTGTTATCTTGAACCTCAGATGGGACTTTTCAATCAGAAAAACTCTCTTGATCAAGACTTACTAACAGAGACAGACGGGCGGGGAGGTTTAAACCATATAATGGTCATCAGTAGACAGCAAGTTATAAGAAAGATAAACCTTCAGGTGAATTAAACTTTAAGAAGCCAACCTGACCATTATCTAATATCAATTAATGAAATTTACTAATTACCTGCCAGGCGGGCCACTCATTGTCCACTGATGATTCTCTTCAAAATCTTGTCTGCAAATAAAAGAAAAAAAAAAGTTCTATAAATTATCACACAACACAGATAACCGTTTTATCAATATTTTACAAAATTAACTATTTCCTGAATCAATGCTTTCAATAATGGAGTTAAATGAGCATCTGATGAAATCAAACATACATGTACATTTATATAAAAAAACAACTGTTATGCTTTCAGTGCAGTTGGCGACAAAATACATTTAAATATAATGATTTTCCGATGCTTCCATCATACACACTGCCGTAAATTAGTGCCTCAAAGGGAAATACCTTTTTTTCTCTAATACACACTGTCATTATTTTTATAACAATGCACAATAATTGTAACACATCATTATAATAATGTACTGTACTGCTGAATAATGGTTTTCAATGAGATTAATGTTAGCTTCAGAATTTGTTGTTTAGCTTAAAGTACAAAAGCAAAATCAATATGTCTCAGACCATAAAGAAGGTGAAAATTAAAATCTAGTCTAAAAAAAAGATGGGGCAAATACATTCTGTTATTTTTCTTCCATGTTTCCCTCTACCATCATGCCCCCCCCTTCCACCCCAGGTATGAGGGCACGGACGCATGGGATTCCCAAATAATTTCTAGCATATGTCACCGGTCCTTTAAATATCAGATAATTCCAACAATGAAACAGTACTAAAAATAAATACTAACATTTTTTCAGTAAACTTATAACTTACTTGATTTAATCAAGGCAATATGCCTTAATTTTCTTTCAGTAAAAAAAAAATCAATATCCTTGTGTTAGAATAAAACCATACACTGAATTAACACACTTTTTAATTAGGTCACTTCTAATTTCCCAAGGCATTAAGGCAAGTTCCCTGTTCAAAGTAGTTCTGTTTAAATAACACTGCAATAAAAATTGTACTTTTTATATACAATGTAGTCCATGCTTTTTCTTTGATGCTGGCCCTTGCAGAGAAAATGTTTATTGCACAGTTAAACAATTATAATCAATTTAATTAATCAGCTCATTATTTGATTACTTCAGCTAATGCACCTGACAAGTGCCTCACTTTGTGTTCAGTGGGTGACAAGTCTCATTAATTACTGAAATAATTAACACCTACTAATTAATGAACACCTATCATTTCCCAGTTGTAGACTAAAAATTTACCCTTCTTAAATTAAAATTTTTCCTCTTTCATAGATTAA